>NW_015164274.1:183516-195412 GCF_001447785.1 Gekko japonicus
AAAGTAAAAGAGCTGCCAAGCCAGGTAATACCTGAAGGCAAGCCTGTTCATGTGAAGCCAACCGTTTAGTTCCTTCTTAATAGTCCAACTGAAACTACATGACAGTGTATTTTGTGTAAATCACTCAGCATCTCAGACAATACCACATGTCTCTTGGTTTAAAAAACACAACATGCAACCGACATCTCAAAAAATCCTTATGTTATTTTTATTTGATGAAACTATAGCTATAGGTATTTAGCAGGGCAAAGCATCAGAATGAATCAGATATGGGGGTGAAAGCAGTTTAGGCCCCAAAAATAATCTATGGATCTCATTGATCAAATAAACAGTGACATTGGCATCATATCCGCTGCTTGAAGGTAGTCTCTTGAGATTCAGTTATCACATGATAGTACAAGGTATGCTTTTGAGTTTCAACCATATATCTTCATGGTATGTTACATTTGTTTAGCCTTTTTTCATTATTTGTTTGTTTGTTTCATTACATTTATGAATAGCGTAATCCCCACAAATGTGGAGCTCTAGGTGATGTACAGGTTAAAACTATTAAAACCATAAAACATATCCAATATATAATATCACTGTTAAGAGCAAGTAGCAAATTTTAGACTGCTGCTTGTCTTTCAAGTACCACCACACTACTGTTTGATGTGTGAAATGGGCCTGCTTCACATACTATCATTGAGGAGTAGATGCTGTTGGTAGTCCAATGAACATGGTCCCTCACTGTGCAGTTAGTCAGTGTCCACATGTTTCAGGATGCTCACATTTCTAGCTATGCCCCAAAATCCTCTCTGGTGTGTATGTATGTTTCCTGCCATGCTTAGAACTGGTCCAAACCACATATTTAAACGAGATTGAAGAGCTGAGCTCTTAGTCATGTTTAGGTACAATATAAACATGGTGGTTGAATAAATCCAGGGGGAGGAGTTAGGATTGTGCTTGCTGACCCTGCTCTTGACTTTCAACTTCCATGCATTCAGCAAACTGTGTGCACATAGACTGTGTTCGGATTGATAAACAAGTGGAAACAGACATAAGAAATTAAAGGACATGATCCTGAACCACCAGTGTCCCTTCCAAATACATTGTGTTGCCACTATGTTTCTATTGTGACTCAAGTCCTGGAAGCAACAATTTAACTGTAGTAGTGTATGAATCAAGCATCAGTTAAAGGAATGAGTGTCTTTTGTAAATGTCACTCCTGTAAATGTAAACATTAGTAAAGGCACCATCATTGGGTCAGTCCAGAGTTAAAACCTTCTCACATAAGCTGCCTGATACAACCTGATTAAGAACAGTTGAAAAAGAACCAAAGGAACCAGGTAGTGACTGGATAGTTGTTTTTGTCAGTGTAGTTAGGGAAAATGTGACCTTCAAGTAAACTAGCACTGGAATTTTGTGACTATTTTCGCCAGAGAGTTAATGCAATTTCTGATAGACCAAAAAAATTACATTTGGAAAGACTTTTTGTGGAATGCCTAGTAGGGATGCGCACAAATTGGGAAAATGGTGGTTTGTGGTTTATTTGATTACATGAACTTTTCCCTTTTCTCAAACTGGTTCGTGGTTCATTCAGTTCATGAGTTCAGGAGGTGGTAGAACAGCCCACTCATGAGTTAGAGATGCCAGACTCCCAGGGAATCTTCAGCAGGCTCTCCTCCACCTGCCCGCTAAGTTTGACAAAGATTGGTAAAGATTGGATGTCTGAGTTATAGCTTCCCAAAGCTGTTCCCATAGAAAAGAATGGGAGCTCATTGGTTGGCTCCCAGAGCTGCCAATCAAGCTATGGTGTTTCCAGGGCTCTCCACAAGTCCACCTAGGAATTGCCTAGGAATGGATTGAATCAGCACCTGGGTGTCTGGAGAACAAACTGCTCTAATGAACCAAACAAGCCTCCATGGAAAAAGGCAGTTCATTTTTTTGATTCAGGAAATACATGACCAAATGAACTGGTTCTAAATGAACTACGAACTGGCCTGGTTTGTGCTCGAACTATGGTTTGTTTCTTGGTTCATGTTGATCCCTAGTGCCTAGTTGTATAGATGTTCTCCTTCAGTGGGGGGAAGTCATCCAGTAACTGGTTAGGTCATGCCTCTGCTTGCTCGGATAGGCTATGCAAATTTCTTTTGTTGCATGGCTCCTATTGGAGTGTAGCGCTCATTCGTGCCCTTCATGAACAAACATCTTTGAGGGTTAGATATACCAGGTTGGGGCATTTGACTGATAAAATTCCCACTTTAAAGGGAGTTAGGCAAGGATGTATGCTAGCTCCTGCGCTTTTTAACTTTTACCTCAACGATGTTGCTGGATATCTAAATGATGTAGATTTTCACCCTCCTAAACTGGCTCAGCGCTCCATTACTATACTTTTATATGCCGATGATGCTGTGATTCTTTCTAGAACCCCAATTGGATTGAGAAGGGCACTTAAGAAGTTCGCTAGCTATTGCAGTGATCAGGAGCTGGATATTAACTATGCGAAGACAAAGGTGATGGCCTTTGGCAGGAGACCCAAATTAAGAAAGTGGAGTGTAAACGGCCAGAATCTTGAACAGGTAGCTAGTTTTCGCTACCTAGGCATGATCATCCAAGCCTCTGGACCTAAGACTGCCCATAGCCAGGCAGCAGCATGCTCGGGTGAAAAATCCTCTCACTGCATACTTAAGTTTTTCAGATCCCAAGGGGGATACTTTATACCAGCAGCTATAAAACGTTTTAAGGCTAAAACACTTGCCCAGATGCTTTATGGTACGCTGCTTGGAGCGCCTTCCTCTAGCTATGCCCCCTTGGACATTGTTGCGCAGGCCCCATATTTAGATGTTCTGGAGTCCCGCAAACTCAGAAGGGCTTACACTTTGGCTAGATGCTCTGCCTTACCTTCTGCAGTTCTTGAGGGCAAATTTAAAAAATTACCCCGAACAGAGAGGTTATGTATGTGCGCGTTGGGGGAGATCGAATCTCAGGAGCATGTATTCTTAAGGTGCCCGTTATTTGAAGAGGCGCGCACAAAACTCATTGAGCCTTTTTTGGCAGACACTTCTGATCAGGATAAGATGGAGAACTTGTTTTTTAACCTAGAACATACAGCGCTCCATCAGATTGTGAAATTTTGCTCCTTGGTTGTAAAAGCTCATCAGTGCCCTGGTTGTCACTCAGGTTAGGACTATTTGATTTTAACTGTTACTGTTCCCAAATCATCTTAGTTTATTTCCTTTTACCGTGTTTTATTGCAGTGTAATTTTAAGTCTGGTTTTAGTGACCAAAATGATTGTACAATGTTATTTTTTAGTACCTAGTTGCATTTTGGAAATTTTACTATTAGGCCATTGTAATTTATTTTTATTCCTGTGGTTTTATATTGCTGGCTAAGTGCCGTAACAATAAAATTCATTCAATTCATTCATTCATTCCTATTGGAATGGCCTAGGCTGACCTCTCCAGTTCCTGCATAGCCCTGCACTCAGTAGGACTTCTGGAGCTCCTGCTTCAAGCCAGAGGAACTACACAAATAATACAAAGAAGGAGAAAAAACTCCACAGACCGGAAGAACCTTCTCTTCCCTCCTTGTGGATCCCTGGAAGACCGGAAAAGAGTGCAGATGGCCCAAGATGGGAAGAAGAAACAGCCCCCTCCACCTTCCGAAGCTCTGGGAGGCGAACAAATGGCCGCGACGGAGGTCTCCGTGGAGCAGCAGCCCAGCACTCCCGAGGCACCGGGAGTCGGGCTGCAGAACACTCAGCGGCTGGAAGAAGCGCTGCTGCAACTACCGACGGATGACAGCTCCATCAGCGTGGGGCTGGCTGAATGCACAGAGCCAGCCAGTCCCCATTCCAACCCCCCCACGTGTTCCAAGATGGTGGCACAGCAGCAGAGACTGGCGACGGCGGGACCCAGCAGTTACAGACTTCGGGCTCCCACGCCCAGCCGCACGCCAAGAAGACAACTGCTGCAAATTCGGCTGGCGCGGTGGCCAGCGGTGCAGGAAAGACGAAATGCCACGGGAGAGCCAAAGGGCCAGCGAGCCCATCCGGTGAGCTCATTCTGATTGGGGGGGGGACCCTGAGGGGGGATAGCCCCAATGGCGGCGCACTGGGACCGTCCCAAGCCCAGCCCATTGGTCCAGGGCCGGCGCAAGCCCAAATCTTTACTCCTTGGGGAGCCCTTGGACCACCGGGGACATGGACACCGGTGGGCATCGCGCATATGCCAATGCAGTCACTCCAGTCCCATCCATTTCAAACAGCCCAGCCGGCGTGTCCACAGCCAGTGCAGTGCACAGGCGGTGCAGGACCGGGATGCTTTATGCCCCCCCATTTACCAACGGACTACGACGGACCACATGTGGCCGATGCTGGGGGGATCCTGGCCACTTCAACAATGGCCCCTGGATCGGGGGAGCCAAGGGGGGGCACAGCCCAGCACTCGACAGGGAACCAAGAGCCCAGGGGCAGGGGGCTCTCCAGGAAAAGAGAACGATGCCATTCCTCCACATCCCAGTCCTCTTCTGGCTCCAGGTCCCCATCTACCTCTAAGAGACCCAGGGGCCATGGGACACTTGCCCCAAACGAGGTGTTAGGAGCCTCAGAGGGAGAAAGGGAACAAGAACAGGAAAATATGCCCAGGGGATTGGGCCGGCCTCAGCCAGGTGAAATCCCTGAGCGGGGATGCCTGAACAGCATTAGCTCTGCGCTGGTGGAAACTCCACTATTACCTCTCTGGGCAATGCTGAGAAGGAGGAAGGAGAATAGTCAGGAGACGAGATGGAGGTGAACCCACATCCTCTTGGCTGTTCCAAATTGAACATTTTCAAAGGCTTTTAACAAAGGTCATTTCTACTCTAAACTACCAAATGGAAGTGACGGAGAAGCCAAGGTCCTCGGCGTCCGCAAAACTAGATCCTACGGGCTTCAAAAAACCTGTTAAGCTCCAAACCTTCTCGCCCTTCCCTGACTATTTTGAGGATGTTATATGGGAAGAATGGGCAAACCCCGGGGGCGGGAACGCCATCTTGTCTATAGAAAAGCGGCTATATACATTGCCTGAAAACACCATGGAGGACTTGAAGGTGCCCTTGACTGATGCTCTGGTAGTGGTGCTACACTTGGGGGCAGTGCTTCCCAAGGATGGGGAAAACACCTTGAAGGACGTCATGGACAGGAAGAATGAAGCCACCCTAAAAAAGGCACACGAGGCCATGTCTCTGGCAATACGCTCCGCGGCGGCGCTCTCCAACTTCACCAGGGCCACTGCTATTTGGACGGATAATCTACTGCAGGACCTGGACGTCTCCCCACTGGTCCTGAAGTGGACTCTGTTAAAGATGAAATGGGCAGCTGAGTTTGCAGCTGACGCATCCCAGGACAGCATCCAATTCTGCACCAGGGCACAAGCAGCTAACATCATCATCCGCCGTAACATATGGCTTAAACATTGGAAGGTAGACACCTTGTCCAAAAGTAACTTGGCTACAGAGAGGTTTTCCGGGAGGCTTCTTTTCAGTGAATCAAATCTAGACAAGGTACTAGTGGAAACCAGGGAGAAGAAGAAGGCAATGCCGTCTTCGGCCTATCGTCGTGAGAGAGAGGCTAAGCCTAGAACTTCCCATTCCTTTCGTGGCCACTACAATCCAGGATGGGGACGAGATGGCAGAGACCACAGACCGTTCAAATCCTTCAAGTACGGCGCTCGGTCCAACACCAAGCACACAGCTGCTTACCGGACCGATAAGGGTGCCCTACCAAAAAAGCAGTCAGCTTGACTGCCAGATCAGGGGCCAGCTCCAGGCCTTCGCACAGGCTTGGAGCCTGACCACCATGGACCAGTGGGTGCGTTTGATCATCGCCCAGGGCTACAGAATAGAGCTCACTATTCTCCTCCTCGCAGCTTCACTACATCGCCAGCTCCAAGGCACAAAGAACGTCTACGACAGCTGCAGGAAGCAATTCTACACCTCCAAACCATTGGCGCCACAGAGGAAGTACAACACGAAGAGCGCTTCAAGGGAGTATACTCCGTCCTGTTCATTGTCCCAAAGAAGTCAGGGGATTGGAGAGCAATACTGAACTTGCAGAGAACAAACTGCTCTATCTAGACAACGTCCTTATACGAGCGAGGGATTACCAGACGGCAGTCCACAACACCCAGAGGGCAAGAGAGTACCTGTGTGCACATGGCTTCCTCATCAATGAGAAGAGCCACCTTATACCTACACAAGATCTTGTACACCTGGGCGCAAGACTGAACACAAGGAAAGCTACAGTTTCGCTTCCAGAGGAGAAGCAGCTGAAGATCCGGGCCCTAGTGGTAGACGTCAGGACCAAGGAATGAGTGGACCTCATGCAGCTGGCCGCATTGCAGGGTCTGATGATATAGACGATCGACTTGGTCCCATGGGCACGATTCCATGCCAGGCCCCTGCAGTGGATTCTTCTTCCCTTCTAGCAGGACATCGCCAAAAAACGACACCTACAGATAAAGATCTCAGAAGGTCTGCAGATGGAGCTGCAATAGTGAACGCAACCATCGAACTTGAGCAAGACCATCTGCTTCCTCAGGCCCCAGCAACTAGTGATAACAACAGATGCGAGCAAAAGAGGCTTGGGTGCACACTGCGATCACCTCGTGGCACAGGGCCGGTGGTCCCCGGAACATGAGTCCACCGCATCAACTGGCTGGAACTTCGGGCAGTAAGATCTCAGAAGGTCTGCAGATGGAGCTGCAATAGTGAACGCAACCATCGAACTTGAGCAAGACCATCTGCTTCCTCAGGCCCCAGCAACTTGTGATAACAACAGATGCGAGCAAAAGAGGCTTGGGTGCACACTGCGATCACCCCGTGGCACAGGGCCGGTGGTCCCCGGAACATGAGTCCACCGCATCAACTGGCTGGAACTTCGGGCAGTAACACTAGCACTGAAGGCATTTCAGCACCATGTACAAAACCAGCACGTACTAGTGCGCACCGACAACATGTCCACCAAGGCGCACATCAACCGGCAGGGAGGCATCCAGTCGAAATCACTCTTTGCAGAAGCCAGGACCCTGCTATGATGGGTGGAAAAACACACCATTAGCCTCAGGTCGGAACACCTGAAAGGCCTATCCAACCTCCAGGCGGACTGGCTAAGCAGAGGATCTGGACCCAGGCGAATGGACGTTGAACCAGGAAGTCTTCGTCCAGCTCACGAGAAGGTTTGGAATCCTGGTGATGGACCTCCTTGCGAGCTCATGGAACCACCAAGTGGAGCGTTACCTGTCCAGGTACCAGGAACCAATACGTCTGGCCAAATGGTCTCCTGTATGCCCCCCCCCTACAGCTCTGATAGGGGCAACTCTCAGCAGAATCAGATGGGAGAGGGCCATAGTAGTGTTCGTGGCACCTCACTGGCCAAGACAGCCCTGGTTCTCGGACGTAGTTCAACTGGCTTCTGAGAGACCGTGGACACTGCCTCAGAGGCTGGATCTACTGCAGCAAGGGCCCATTCTCCACCCGGACCCGACCTGGCTTCAACTGACTGCATGGAAATTGAACGTGCACGACTAGAGGGAAAAGGATTTCCACGGGAGGTGATCGAGGTCATGCTACAGGCAAGAAGGCCTTCCACCCGCCGCATCTACAGTCATACATGGAGGACATTTGTAAGATGGGCCTCCACTCATGGGATACACCCTTTGCGGGGCATTGTCAAGGAAGTCATCCTGTTTCTATCCGAAGGATGGCAAAAAGGACTCTGGCCAAATACACTGAAGCGGCAGGTAGCGGCCATACACGCATGTCCCAGTCACACCCAATGGCGAGCCTCTCCCCTGTCCCTTCCTTTGAAATGGCCCCAAATGTGGCCACAGCACGCGGCTGCTTACCACCCCCAGAGGCGGCGGCGGCCTCCCGGCAAAAACAAAAACCCGGCCGCCCTCATGGTGTCCCCAAAGTTCCATGGGGGGGGGTGATCCCTCAGCCGCAATTCTGGAAGTCCCCCCGGGGGCTGGGGAACCCTAATCATAATGCCGGCTCCCCAAGCGAAGACCCTACAGGGGGGCGCCGATGAAAAACCTGCAGCCCCTTGCCCCTGGGCGTCCCGTCGAGCCCTCGCGCCCCGACCCGGCCCAGTGGGCCCAGGAAGCAACCGGGAAAGCCCCTGTTAGCCCACAGTCCCAAGCACGGCCGCACGGCCACCCCCCGAATACTTCCTGGAGCCGCGCTTGTAGGCCCCCTGGTTTCTTCCATCCCACGACGCCTCCGTCGCCACCACCTTCCTCTCTGCTCCACTCTCCGTTGGACGGAAAGGCCCTCGACTGCCGCTGACAAAAGTCACCTCGCCTTCCAGACCGTCCACAGCGACTACGAGGCAGCAACTGGCCTAGGGCGGGAGCGGAGCCGAGCCTAGCAAGGCTGGATCCGCCCACCCCCCGTCCCAGCGTGCTGCGCTGGGACGCTGTTGCCGTCCCGCCTTCCCCCGCGGCGGCAAACCAGCCCCCGGCTGCAATTGCCTTCGGCGGCAACCGGGAGCTCCCATATCAGTGAACAGTTTTTGATAAGGCTGTAGGAGTGGGGAGCTTTTGGCCTTTAGATAAAATGGGGTTGGATCAGCTTGATTAAGTTAATATGTTAACTGACAAAGTCTGAAGTTTCCACTATTACAAAAGCCACTGAGGTGTTGTTAGGAAATATGTCTTACAATAAAATTTACCTCAAATGTTGTTACATTACTGTTGGTTTTCTGGTCATATTCTCAATTTGTGTGTGCATCCTTGCATGCTGTTTAAGCACACACTTGCCTTCACATCCTAGCAGCTGCAGCATTTTCCAGGCTCACAATAAATTTTGGTCACAGAACTACTGTTAGGATGTCTCAGGTCATGGCTAGGAGATTTTGTGACTGGTTGTTTTTGTTGCAACAGCCTTCAGTGAGTAAATAGAACACTATAGAACAGTAACTCCTGTATATGGACTGTTTGGAACAAGATGCCCAAGGAAAAGCAGTTAGCTGGAAAGAGGGCCAAGATATCTCCTGAAAAGTACTGAGACTTACTAGTGATTTCAGCTCTCATACTTTATTTCAGCTCAGAACAAGATGAGAGTACCCAGCTTGCAGGCTGGTTTATATGCACACAACCCCCACTCCCCAAACACACCCACACACAAATGATTGGCTATTTACAGTGGCCGAGAGTTCCATAGGCTCTCGGCCAGGAGCCTAGCCTGCCGATAGGTGCTGGCTAGGATCCGCTTGTCCCATTGTTACTGAGAGCGAAGCTCAGTTGCTTCACCTGACCGCGTGGCAAAATAGCCACGCACGCGGTCTGAGATGGATACATTACACCACTCCCCCCTTGGTCCAAAAGACACCCACACACATAGTCCTGGAAGTAGGAATGGGCTTTACAGGTTCTTGTAGAGCGACGAGGTGCGGGAACTGGGGTGGAAGATGACACTGGAGCACTCTGCTGCGAGATGGGCGGTGTTGGTGGTTGGGGCGCTGGTAGCGTTGTTTCTCGGGGCCCGGTTGTGCGGTCAGCAGGGGCCTCGACAGAAACCTCACTTTACTGGGACAGGTCGTCTGGTAGCTGAGGCGAAGTGGGAGTCTCCGGGGTGTTTGGGTCCTCGCAGTCCTTGAGGTCACGTGGCAGTACCCGTCGCCGCAGCTGATAGATGTGGCAGTGAAGTATCTGGCCATCTTCGCTGGAGACGTCGTAGGACCTGGGTCCCCAGACTCTCACCACCTGGGCCATAATCCATGGCGGCCTTGTGCATAGTTCCAGGTGTAGACCGGGTCCTCGGGGAAAAAAACTTCTGGCTGCCTTGGGTGACTCCGTGGCCGGTTCCTCTTCCGGTGCTCGATCGGGATGGAGGCGGTCCAGGCGGGTCATCAGGCGCCGTCCTAACAGGAGTTCCGCTGGGCTGTGTCCCGTCGTGGTGTGGGGTGTCGTTCTCTGGCCAAAGAGAAATGTGGCCAGCTTGTAGTCCCAGTCCTTGCTGTCCAGGCGACGGAGCGCCTCCTTGGTCGTCCAAACCATGCGTTCGGCTTGGCCGTTGGTTGCTGGGTGGAACGGGGCCGATCGGACGTGGCGAATTCCGTAGTAATGGGTGAAGTCCTGGAATTCGCTAGAGGGGAAGGCCGGGCCGTTGTCTGTGACCAGGGTGTCGGGAATACCCTAGCACTGAAGATACGCCACATGGCCCGGATGGTGGCTCTCGAGGAAGTGGACGGTACCGGAACGACCTCGAGCAATTTGCTGTACGCGTCCACGAGTATAAAGAATATTTGACCCTGGAACAGCCCTGCAAAGTCCAAGTGGAGCCGAGACCAGGGCTTGTGCGAGGACTCCCAGGCTCTAGCTGGAGCCTGGGGAGGCTCGGGCCAGGATTCTTGGCAGGGCTGACACCTCTTGACCCGGTCCTTGATGTCCCGATCCAACCCTGGCCACCAGACATAACTTCTGGCCAAAGCTTTCATCCGGACCATCCTGGGATGTGTCTCGTGGAGCGCCGTGAGGACTCTTTCCCTTAAAGGGGCTGGAATCACCACTCTGCCTCCCCACATCACACAGCCTTTGTGGGCTGACAGCTCATCCTTGCGGGATGCAAAGGCCATGAAGTCCGCCCCCCCTGGGGCTGTAGGCCACTCCCTTCTCACCAGTCCAAGACGCGGCAAAGGATCGGGTCTTTGGCTGTGTGGTGCGCCACTTCCCGAATGTGCACCCGTTGATCAGATTTTTGGGGTGGAGCCTAAGTGGTGGGTGTTGCCTTCTGACACACTTCCGGTGATGTCAGGGGGTGTGGCCTTATGACACACTTCCGGTGATGTCAGGGTGTGTGGCATATGCTAATGAGTTATGCTAATGAGCTCCGGCAGCTCTTTTTCTACAAAAAGACCCCTGACACTATTATTCTTTTAAAAGAAGCACCCTTATGAAATATGCTTTTGGAACAGAGAGGGGAGCAAGAGAAAGATCTCTCAGCCTTTTTTTTTTTTTGTCTACAGCTTTTCCCTAACCACATTTTTATCTTTATGTTGGCCAAGGGACAATATTTTGGGCATGGATTAAACCATGACTGAGTTTGTCACAGCAGACTAAAAATGTCTCAGATAAAAAAAGTTATGTAAACACAAAGTTTGATTCTAATTCAACAGCAGCTAAAGAAATAGATGGTAGACGTAAATACAGTGCAATCCATATGTAGTAACAGAACTGCTGTGTAGCAGCTGCATTCATATGAATGCCTAGTACATTTTGTATGCAAGCAAATGATCCTGATCTCTACTTCTCCTTGGATTTCTATAATGTTGAGTACGTTGAATGTGATGTGTCAAAAAGTACAGGGTGATTACATCTATTACATGTACATTATATAGAGCTCTGCCTAGACTATGCAAATATGGTTATTGTCCATTTTTATTGGTATTTCTAAATGAATGACTTTCCTCAACTGGTGTTTGAAAACCATTATGAAAATATTATAAGACTAGGAATAAAGCCCGTTGTGGAAATAAATACAACGAGATCTAGAAAGAGGCTCTGGGGGAGTGCTCTGGCTTTGGGCAAACAGTGTCAGTTTGCTGAGGTGACCTCAGCAGGGTATAATGACATAGTCCACTGTTTTCTCCAGAGGAACTGATCTCTGCTACCTGTAGAGCAGTTGTAATTTTGAGTGATCTGTAGCCCTCACCTGGAGATTGGCAACAATTGTTACCCAGGACGAAATGGCTGGTTTGGAGGGTGGAGTCTATGGCATTCTACGTGTCTGAGGTCCCACCCCTCCACAAACCCCACCCTCTCCAGGCTCCACCCCTCAAATTCCCAGGAATTTGCCAGCCTGGAGTTGGCAACCCCATCTCCTTCCCAGCTAACCATCTACCTACCATTATCTGCCCCTTTGACTTCAGCTGAC
>NW_015164274.1:195896-196048 GCF_001447785.1 Gekko japonicus
CTCATTAGCGGGGGAGCAAAGCAGCTTACTTCATTCTCTTAGCACCAGAGCTTTAAGAGCTCTGCAGCTGTCACCTGGAGACTGTCAACAGCTTGTTTGGAGGGTGGGGAGTATGGCATTGTATCTGTCTGAGGTCCTCCTCTTCCTCCTCC
>NW_015164274.1:196261-226551 GCF_001447785.1 Gekko japonicus
ATTAGCTTACCTTTATCTACCTGTCTGTCTTCAGGTTTACATCCCCCCCCCAGCCTCAGCCTAGGGAAAGGGTAGTCTTTCCCTGCAGTGGGAACCAAAGCAGCTGACATCATTCTCCTCTCCCCCGTATGATCCGCACAACTACCCTATGAGGTATGTTAAGGTTCAAAGTGTGTGAATGGTCCATAATCCCCCAGGCAGCTTTTAAAACATGAACCTGGGACCTGCACACCACCAGAATACAGCAGGTTCCAGATGCAACTGACATTCCAAATTGAGGTGTGGAATGGAGTGAAGTCCAATCAGCTTCCATATGCAAAAGACCTTGAAATGCTGGGCGGGACTGCACAAAGCAGCCAGTCAACCCAGCCAGCGTCTTCTGACTGACCGTTCAAGCGTCCATACACTAAAGGTGTGCATTTTGGAACGTTGGAGCCCACTATGCCTTTATATATAAGGGAGAGATTAATGGAGAAATCCCATCAGTAGGCCTTTATACATGCTGTAAAGTAGAGAAGCTGTAAAGTACATGCTGTAAAGTAGAGGAGCTGCAGTGGCTCAAGTGGTTAAGACGCTGAACTGCAGGCTGTGGAAGGTCAGTAGTTCAGCAGTTCGAGACCCGGGTGCCGCATGATGGAGTGAGCTCCCATCTCTAGTTCCAGCTCCTGCCAACCTAGCAGTTCGAAAGCAAGAAATTGCAAGTAGATAAATAGGTACCACTTCGGTGGAAAGATAACAGCGTTTCGTGCGCCTTGGTGTTTAATCATGCCGGCCACATGACCACGGAAATGTCTTCGGACAGCGCTGGCTCTTCGGCTTTGAAACGGAGATGAGCACCGCAACCCTAGAATCGGATTCGACTGGCTTTCGAGCACGGGAACCTTTACCTTTACCTAAAGTAGAGAATCTGAGAAACTTTCTCAGCATGTCATATAGTAGCAAAATACAAACTTTAAACTGATTAATCTGTGTAATTTCTGACGATCCAGTATAAAGGACAGTTTCCAAGATCCTTCATTTCATATATTGTATCACATCTTCAGAGCCGTTTGGTGTAGTGGTTAAGAGCAGCGGACTCTAATCTGGAGAACCGGGTTTGATTCCCCACTCCTCCACATGCAGGCAGCTGAGTGACCTCAGGTCAGTCACAGTTTTCTCAGAGCTGTTCTCTCAAGAGAGATTCTCTCAGAGCTCTCTCGGCGCCACCTACATCACAGGGTGTCTTGTTGTGGGGAGAGGAAGGGAAGGAGATTGTAAACTGCTCTGAGATTCCAAGTGAAGGGCGGGGTATAAATCCAACTCTCCTCCTCCTCCTCCTCCTCCTCCTTTCTTCAGCAGGTTAAGAATCTTTGGTGGCACTTTCTGTTTGTAAAGTGCATCACACTCTGCACAGAGATAATAACTACTTGAATGAACTCATCAGGTTCATAGGAACTAGTGAAGTATCTGTTTTTCTTCATAATATTTGCTTTTGTTGTAAAAATTCTGAGTAAAATCTTGACTGTTTGCACAGGATAAATGTAAAACAAAAGAAATGACTGAACAAACATTAACTGTAACACTGAAAAGCCAATAAGATTTTTAAGGATAAAATATTTTACCTTTTCATTCCTGGTACTTAACTCTGGCTTGGATTCCACAGTAAATCTTCATTAAAAGAAGGCACTAGAGTAGGGGTGGCCAAACTTGCTTAATGTAACAGCCACACAGAATAAATGTCAGATGTTTGAGAGCCACAAGACATGAACAAATATTACACACACGTTTTTATTGGAAAAAATGCACATTTGCTTTTTGTAAACATTAAATTAGACTATAGTCTAATATAGTCCGTAGTCTAACTGTAATCTGTAGCCTAACCGTAGCTGCAGTTTGGCCACCCCTGCACTACAGACTCCTTCCTACAAGGGAAGTAGCTAGAGACTTTAAAGCAAGCAAAGAAGCAAGCTGGGGATTCTGAAATACTGCTACACCTATCAAAACAATGATATATCAATATAACAACCATCCAGTGCTGATTTAAAAACAACAACAACAACATTGTAAAAGCCCTGGTGTCCCAATGGAATGGGGGTGGCCACTTCCAGGGGATTAGTGCAGGGGAACTGTTGGAAAACCTGACTTATGGAAGCCCAGTTGCCACTGCATTTTTTCTGCAGCCACACCAGCAATTGGGAAATCATAAATCCTGTCCCTATATGGAAGACACCACTGTGATGCCTACAATTAAGGTATGAAAGCACCTACCTCTCTGTTGTATGTCTTCAGAACTGCGTATTTAGAGATTGATTGCTAAAGTCTGGCTCCTCTCCCTCATTGCCTCCCTGTGCTCAATAGCTGAAAGTGTCTTTCCCCCATCCCAGCCTGCCTCCAATACTGAATGTGAGCTAGACTGGGGGACAGTTTTTGAAGCAGCGGTGAGCAGTGAAGATAGAGAGAGGCAAGGTTTACCTGCTCTTGCTTCCATGCTCCGTTTTGTGTTGTTGTATGTTTGTTTTTAAATTCTGCATATGAATGAGCAGATATGTGAATATTTATTTTGTAATGTTTGAAGTCCACACCAGCAAGCCCCAGATATAAATCTGCGTTATTTGAGCTGCAGCAAGCAAAGCCTCAGCCATGCATCCATCATGGAAGAAGGCCTTTCTGTGGAGCATGCCTGGTCTGACTACTCAACAAAAGGTATCTGCCACTCAGGCACTAAGTGGCAGCTAACAATGTACCTGTATAAGCTAACAACAGACCGGTAGACTAATAAAGCATTCCTTGGAACGTGTGTGGAGTTTTGCATGCTGTTGATCCTGACAAGGACGTTGGGGGAGTGTGTTGGAAGTCATCAGAGAGGCTGGGCCAGCAGCTTTGTTTCACCTCACAGGTGGTTCTTGGCCACTCCTGATTTCCTCAACTGTCATTAGCTGTCAGCAGTCCTCTGTAACTGTTGGCTTTTTTTACCTCAGAACACTGAGCTCTGCAGCTGACCAATCAAAGAGTGGGGGGTGCAGAGAGGCAGCTGCCTGCCAGCCGCATAGGAATCAATGGAGGGGAGCACATTCCCCCCCCCCTTTTGACCCACTTAGGGGTCAAATTTCTAAAAATCCCTTCTTAGCGAGCACCTACGCTACGGTAGGAGCGCTCTCCCCGTAATTGGTGTCTCTAGGTCCAGCGGTTTGACCTGAGCTTTGATTTTACGGTGAGGGGACTTTCTTTTATATATATATATATATATAGATGAACAGGGATTGCTGTGTGTGTGCGCAGAAATTCCATGGATCTAACAGCCTAGCTCACCTGAGTGGTTCTTACATTGTGTGGTGATCACTTTTCTACACATTTGCCAATTCTGAACAGCATTCTCAAATGAAACAATCTTCAGTGTTTATAGAGTGAAATCTAACTTAGAACCAATATGTTGCATATGGATTAACTTGCATTGCAGCTTGAGAACTATGGTTTATGTGCAGTGGAAAACACCCAATTCAGAGTCTTTGCCCCTGTGTCCCATACTTTTCTATACACAGACCCCGAATGTCATATGATAAATAACTTCCAAAATAGATGCTTTGCTCTTCTTTGGTTGGTTGGCTGTTTTGCTGGGGGAGTAGCCATGGAGTCTACTGTATTTGTTTGACTTGTGTTGTCTGCCTGAGTCCCAGTCCTGTAAAGGAGTAAGCGAGTTGTTTATTAAGTACTCTAAACTGAATTGCAAATATTTTTCTGCATGCACATTCTCAAACAACGGTTTGGAAACTTAGAATATGGTTCCTGTGTATGAAATTATGTGTCACTCTGTGTATGGCATATGTCATGGTACTTTGCCTCATAATTCCAACTCAGATTTCCAACCTCTAGGTGGGGCCTGGAGATCTCCCAGAATTACAACTATTCTCCAGACAACAATGATCAGTTTCCCTGGATAAAATGGCTGCTTTGCAGGGTGGACTTTATGGCATTACATTCCTGATGACCTCTTCCTCCTCTCCAAACCAAGTCCTCCCCAAGAGGCTCAGAACTGGGTTTATGGGAGAGTCCTCGTATTTATTTATTTAAACAATAGTCCCCCAAATCTCCAAGGATTTCCCAACTTGCAGTTGGCCACCCTGATTCCAGCCATGTGACAATAGCAGGTAGTGTAGTGATGAATATTGCTGGCTGTGCAGATGCAAAAGCAGCACATAATCAGAATGCAGATAATTTATAATTGTGAATGTATTATCAGTTTTCAGTGTGTGGGTGATCAGCTAAAGAGAAAAATGAGCAAGGAACAGGGTATGCTTGATTTTTGAGCTCATTATTGACAACAGTTGTGCAGTTGTAGGTGGGGCTGAGAGAGCTATGACAGAAACTGCTCTTTTTCAAGGACAGCTCTTATCAGAACTACGGCTTGCCCAAGGTCATCCAGCCAGGTGCAAGTGGAGGAGTGGGGAATCAAACCCGGTTCTCCCAGATTAGAGTCCGCGCACCTAACCACTACACCAAACTGGAACCATTGCATGCCATGCCTACATCACTCAGAAGTGACGTAAGCACGTCATAGAGCAAAACTCTATGGTAAAATGCCCTCAAACCATAGAGTTTTGCCCAAAAACCAAAGCATCCCCCCCCCAATGTCACCGACGTGCTTATGTCATTTCTGGGTGTAGGCACATCGCTCCATGTTGGGAGGGATTTCCTCCTGCTAGCCAGCTGCCGATAGCGGGAGAAGCCCGCAAAACTGGGGGATCCTTCCCACCCACAACTAGCAACCCTATGCAGGGGGATTCAATGCAAACAATGCAAACACTTTCTTACTTGCTCCAAATGCATTGTCCAAGGAATGGGGGATATCTAGGTATCTGGATCAGAGTGCCAGTGTTTATGGTCCCTCACCCAAAAGAAGTCGTCCTGGCCTCAACTAGAGTCAGAGCTTGCTCAGCTCTGGCACTGGCCTGGTGGAATAGTCTCCAGGTGAGATTTGGGCCCTGTGGGGTTTAATGCAGTTCCTCAGGGCCTGTAAAATTGAGATGTTCCACCAGGCCTATGGTTGAGGTAGGGTTGCCAACTCTGGGCTGGGAAATACCTGGTGATTTGGAGGGTGGAGCCTAGGGAGGGCAGCATTTGTGAAGGAGACAGACATCAGCACGGTATGATGCCATAGAGTCCACCCTCTAAGGCAGCCATTTTCTCCAGGGGAACTGATCTTTGTCGTCTGGATCAGTTGGCAGCCTTAGGTTGAGGTGGCAATAAAACCATCTAGACTGACCTCCCCTGCCCTGTTTCATCTATTGTTCTATCTACTGTGGCCTAACTCCCTTGCATGGCACATATAGGTTGGGTTGGGATCTGTTAATTGTGTCACAGACCACAATCTATAGGTAGTTAATTGAGCATCTGATGTTGTAGGTTTTAATGACTTATTATGGTTTTATGCTCTATTCATGTTAATTGATTGTCTATGTTTATACTTGTTGTACCACGCTCTGAGCCTGCTGTGCAGGGAGAGAAGGCTAGAAATGGAATTAATTAATTAAATAAATATGTATAAATTCCATGCAGGTGAATTTTAAGGTCACATTTTATAAAACTGAAATGATTTTATGATGTTTCAGAATCTATAACACAAATAACAGTCATTAACTCATGGAATGCAGAAGGAAAATAATACTCATTAATATAATCATAAAATATAATATTTTATTAATATATAGTTTTTTGAAGCTATCACCCATTCCTGAGATCAAAAAGAGCTTTTCCATTCAGTCTGAGGCGTCAATGTGGTAATAAAGAGTTCATCTGCATTTTAACATGTGGCATTCGTATGTACTATGTGAAAGCATTGCACTGTGTCCTGGTGATTGTTGTTTTTACATAACTAGATGTATCAGTTTTATTAAAGTCATGACTTTAAACCCTGTTTTAAATTCTTTAGTCAATTTTGTGGTATGAATTGGGTGTGGTTTTTCAAATGACATGAATATTTATTTTGCAATCTTTTGGAACTTTTTTCTAAAAAAAAAACCCCAAGAGAACAAGCAACAATTATTATTTGTGTGTGAAATGGAGCTTATAATGATAGACACTCATTAATTCTAAATATGATGACCATCATAAATTTCACTTCCTACTCCGGGGTCATTTCGTAGAAAAAGAGGTGCAGGAACTCATTAGCATAACTCATTAGCATAACTTATTTGCATATGCCACACCCTCTAACATCACCAGAAGTATATCAGAAGGCAAGAAAGAAAGAAGAAAGAAGGAAAGAGATGGGGAGGAGGGGAGGAAGGAAGGAAGGCAAATAGGGAGAGAGGAGTGGTAGGACTGGTGGGAAGGAGGGGAGAGCTGGAAATAAGCCAAACTGAAAGAAGGCAACACTGAACCTATGAGAAAATATGGTGTTTGGCATTTTGGGAAATGGGAAATGAGTTCCTTTGCCAACAAACTTTCCCCAATACAAAGCAGCACAAACTAAAACCACACACTGTTGTGATAAAATGTGAAGGCTCTCTGGGCCAGGCCTGATCAGGCTGCCGTGCTTAGTTTGTCAGTATCTCTCTTCCTCAGTAACCTCCTCCTCCTCCACTCCCCACCCACCCGCTTACTCACCTGCAGCCAGCGGGGGGGGGAGGCTCTGATCTCATGAGAGCAAATCCCAGCTGTCGCGGGATTTTTCGAATTCTTAAACCCCATCTAGCCTGATCTCCTCAGATCTCAGAAGTTTAGCAGGGCTGATCCTGCTTAGCATTTGGATGGGAGACTACTAAGGAAATCCAGGTTTTCTACGCAGAAGCAGGCAATGGCAAACCATCTCTGTGTCTCATGCCTTGAAAGCCTTAGGGAGCAGAACTAAAAAAAATTCCTTTCTGCTGAAAGATTCAGGATCCCTCCAAATACAACATCCTTCTTAAATGAAAAGCACTTACCATCCCTTCCTCCCCCCCCCCCCCCGCACTGAGACAGCTCACTTACAAGATGCAAAGCATCTATTGAACTCAGGGGGATTTGCATCTCAGCAAAATTCACCACGGCTGTGTGTCTTTGCATAAGTGTGCAAAATGTAAGTATATATTGCAAAAGATCTGCGTGTGTGCAGAGATCTTCCTGATCACGGCGGTGATCATTTCCATGGCAAGTGGATTCTTTTTCTTCTCCCTTTTATTTATGCATTTCTCCCCCCTTCTTTCGCCAAACATTTCAAAATGTTTGCAAAAGATCTCAAACTTTCCCCACCACCACCAAGGCAATCCTCCAGGGTGCTACAAGCTGTGTGTTTCCTCTCGAGCCAGATTGCCATGACTTGGACCCTTTCCGCAGGACCTCCTGCAGGACTTTAGCAGCAGCAGGGAGGGTCTGGCTAAGAGGAAAGGAGCTGTGGCTCCTGGGAAACCGGACGCCCAGGGGGAGGAAGGAGCTGGCGCCTAACGTGCCATGGGAACTGCAGGAGGCACTGCGGGCAGAGCAGGAAGTGCAGGAAAGAAGCGGAGGAAGCCTTGGCAGGAGCTGGCAACGGGCTGCTAGGCAGGCAGGGTGGCTGGAGGAGCTCCCCCTCTCACCTCACTGAGGCAGCCGAGCACCTTGGAGAGGGTCCGGGGCTGCCCGAGCAAGCCAAGGGAAGGGAAGGCGGTTTAAAGCGCTCCCCCTCCCATCCAGGAGCCGGCTTGCTCGGGCTTCCTGCAACCATGGGGAACCTGGGGAAGGGAAGGCGGTTTAAAGCGCTCCCCCTCCCATCCAGGAGCCGGCTTGCTCGGGCTTCCTGCAACCATGGGGAACCTGGGGAAGGGAAGGCGGTTTAAACTGCCCCCTCCCCTCCAGGAGCCAGCTTGCTCGAGGTTCCTGCAGCCTCAGGGAACTTGAACAAGCCAAGGAAAGGCAGTTTAAAGCGCTCCCCCTCCTGGAGCCGGGCTCCCCACAGGCGGGCCAGGAATGACGGCGGAGGGGGTGGGGAGGGGGCGGGGAGCCCCGGGCTCACTGCCGGAGTGCCGTTCCGCCCCGCTCCGGCAGGAAAAGACCCCTGTTCCTACTGAACTAATGCCTTCTTTGAATTATATTTGTTATTTTTATCTCACCCTTCCTTCATGGAGCCCATGAGAGAGTACACAATTTCCCTCCTGCTACATTTTGAGCTGATTAGGCCAAGAGACTAATGACTGGCACCCAGCAAATTTCATGGCAAGTAGAGATTGGATCTTCCCAGATCTTCCCATTCCTAATCCAACACCAACTGCTACACGCCCTGCATTTGGAATACTGTGTACAGTTCTGGTCACTGCATCTCAAAAAAGATATAACACTGGAAAAAGTGTGGAAAAGGGCAACTAAAATTATTAAGGGGATGCAACACCTTATGTATGAAGAAAGATTAAAGAGGTTAGGACTCTGTAGCTTGCAGAAACAATGAGTGGGTTATGTATGTATGTATTAAGTACTTTTCTCCCTTTCTTTCTTTTTTTTTTGTCCCCCCCATAGGGGATTTTTTAAATTGCATTTTCTATAAATTACAAAGAAACAAGGAAAGGTAACTATAAACTACAGGTGAAAGTAAAGTAAAGAAACTACTAAAAACCCAAGAGATGGTGGTCATACACAATGCTTACAAAATTAGCTTCTAGTTAAATAAGATTATACTTTGCTACGTTAAGTGAGTACACAATTCTTATTGCTTGTACTGAAATCTCCAAGAGATCTGACTATATAAGGAGCTCTATAGAGAAATGATTTAAATTCATTTAAAACAGAATCTAGAGACAATCACAACTCATTTTCCCCCCCCTTTTGTTTCTCGATAGCTTAATTTAGGGGCAGCTGCCCAATGTTCAGAAACTGAGTCCTCATCAGAAGGTGCCAGTGCTCCTTCTTCTTCACTTCCCTTGCTGCTGCCATCTTCGTCTTTATCCTCTTCACCTGCCGGACCGGCATGTTGATGTAGAAATTTGTGTGCCTTTACAACAGAGTCAATTTTTTCTTCCTTGTCTTTAAATTTGAAGAGAATGACTTCTGGAACACTCCATCTGTATGTAGTAGAGATGGGACTATATAGATTTTCCTTTTTTTGATTATTCATATTTCTCTGGTTTTTATAGATTTATTCTTAAATAACATTTTATTGGGATGCAATGAAGGCCTGTTATATAGAAGGCCTCTCTTCCTTGTAGGTCAGGATATTTTTCCAGCTGATGTTAACAGACAAGACAATAGCCTTCTTTTGGTTCTAATTGTTTAGGTTACAACTTCATAGTGTCTGGATCAAAAAGGATCTTTTACTTGGTATCAGAGAGAAACACCTTTGGGTGAGAACAAGCCTTAGCTGATAAGGAGATTTTTATGTAAATGCTGTTTAATTTTCTGTAACCAGTTATGCCTTCTGAATATTATTTTCATGATGATGGTATGATGATGTCATAGTAAGTATTTAACTTCATGTATTTCCTGATTGGGCTCAGAAAGGAGTCAACTTTGATGGGTCCTTTGGCCTAACTGTTTTCCGTATTTCATTGCAATAAAATACAAGATCTTCCTCCTCATTTTGACTTCAATCTTCTATTTTTGACTGGATATTAATTTGTATAACATGTAGGGGACATTGTTTTTCTGTAAGAACAGTGCCAAGTCTCTGAATTTCTTTCTCTTTTTCCTTACTTCAAATGGAATGTCCTTCAAAACTCTTATTTCTTTGTCTTTGATTTTCAGGATGGCTCCACTTGTTGCTTTCAATATTTGGTCTCTTACTTGTCTCCTGGAGAATCTCACCACAATCTCGCCGGGCAGATTATTCTTTCTTATGTAGTCAGAATACGACCTATAGATCGTATCTATTTCGTTTTGTAAAAAATCTGCTTTTAAATATGCAACCGGGCCCCATTACATCGCACATAATTTGCTTCAAGTCTTCTCCTTTTGTTTCAGGGACCCCCTGAAATCTTAAGACATAGCTTGCCTTTTCCATTTGCAGCTGAAAAGTTGAGCCTCGTCAGTTGCTCTCTCTTTTTCCATCACCTGCATTTGTTTTTTAAGCTTCTGGGTGTTGGCATCCACTTCTTTAAGCTCTTGCTCCATTTTCTCTGTCTTTTTGGTAGTTTCATTCAGATGGCTTTGTTGTGCATCGAACTTCTTATGGAGCGATGTCATTTGTTCCTGCAGAGGGCGCAAAGCCTCAGTCAGCATATTTTGGAAGTCTATAGTAGTGTCCTGTCTAGGAACAGAACTCACTGGGCTGGCATTTCCAGCAGGGAACTTCAGTTTCGATTGCTTGCCCTTCTCCTCCCTCCTCGGAGGCGCCATGTTTGAGAGTTGTTACTTATTAGAAAAAGTTATCAAAGTCTCAAGATCCTTTAAAAATGCTTGGTAAGTTCTCAAAAGTTCCTTATTATAATCCTCCCCCCCTTATAACTTCGTTTAACAGTTCAGATTTTTTTCCTTTCCGAGGGGGAGTTCCCCCCCTTGGTTTATTAATGGGAGGCTTTCAGCTCATTTTCTGGTGTCTTCGCTTAACAATCACTCACATTTCAGCGTAGAACTCATCTTTCGCGATTAACGTGCCCGGCCACCAAGCGCTTGTCCCAGTGTGCGTCCCTGTGACGGATTCCAAAAAGGGAACACCTAGAGAAAAGCGATGTGCAGAGATAGGGCAGTGTGGAGAGATGGAATGTTTGGGAGGTTGATGGGCAGAAAACGGACAGAGAGGGAGTTGGAGGATGGAGAGTGAGTGAGGAGGTTGTGAGCGGTTGGAGGCTAACAGCCATTGGGAACTGACACATTGTGGGAAGAATCCCAGAGAGCGGTTTAATTGTTGGAACCTTTGGAACGTGTATCTGATTAAGGTTGTACTGGAGGAAGATGAGAGATGTCACAGTAAAGCTGTTTTATTCCTATAAACAACGGAGTCCAGTCACTAATTTCCGCCAGTTTTAAGAGCCTTGGAGTGAACCAGGAGAGTTTCATCACGAAGAACGAAACCAGTGGGTAAGTGGTCCCCGCTACTACCCGAAGCTAGCAGTGTCCCGCGTAGGAGTGGTGTCCAAAAGGTGGTGGCCTGTAAGAGCCCGTGACAGTCCCCATGTCCATTCCTGGAAATCAGTGGTGGGACCGTCGGGGCAGGGATTGGCCCCCCTTTGCTGGTTGTTTGCTGGAGGAAGGGCCCTCCAAGCGCCCCATGGCTAGGAGCCCAATGCAAGGGCTCCGGTGGGGATTTGTACCGTCACACCCCCTCCCATCCGCTGATTCAAGGCACACGTGTCCTGGGGCTCCGGGAGAATGTGGCCGCCATTGAGGGAGACAAAACCGAAACACTTTTCTCCCTTTCTGACAGTACAAGAATTATAATGAACAGTAGGCTTAGAACAGATGAAAGGAAGTATTTCTTCCCCCAAAGAGGAATTAACATGTGGAATTCACTGCCACAGGAAGTGGTGGTGGCTACAAGCATAGACAGCTTCAAGAGGGGATTGGATAAACATATGGAGCAGAGGTCCATCAGTGGCTATCAACCACAAGGTATAGATGGAACATTATGTCTGGGGCAGTGATGCTTTGTCTTCTTGGTGCTTGTGGGGCAACAGAGAAAGGGCTTCTGGAGTCTGGCCCCACTGGTGGATCTCCTGATGTTACCTGGTTTTTGGCCACTGTGTGACACAGAGTGTTGGACTGGATGGGCCATTGGCCTGATCCAACATGGCTTCCCTAACGTTCTCATCTTCTTACCACACAGGTAGTTGACCTGATTTAATGCTAGATTAGTGACTTCCACTGTGGTTTGAAAGCACTGTTGAGAACGTTAGTATTTGACTTTCATACAAAAACCATGGTATAATTTGGTTTTATCAGATTTACATTGTTCAAGAGAGCATTTTTTTCTGGAAAAGCAAGCTGCTGTACCAAAATCCTGACAAGCCTAAAGAGAGTTTATGTGAGAAGCTTGCGCAGCAACTCCTCACATGATGGCTTTTGTGCTTTTAAAAAATTCTTTCCTAGTCTTGAATATTCTCATTGTTTTAGAGTTTTGTTCTTCTGATTGCTTTCATGTTGTCTCAGATATCTGGCTGAATATGATTTTTTAAAATGGAAGACACAACATGAGAAACAAAAACTAAGCTTTCATATTCTACTTTTAAAAGTATATTTGTAAGAACAGTCTTTAAGGGTGCGGTCACATGGTCCTTTTGATTGGGGTTCGCCACTTTTACCTCTCGCATTTAAATTTTCCGTTCACATGTGCCAATCCGCCTCCCGTGCCAAAGCAGGCTCACTCCCGCAATGGTTCCGGGTTTTCCTGTCCCCGGGAAAATCAAGTATTTTCCTGGCACTTGCGCTTTGAATGCGCGATTTCGCCCATCTTGACAGCTGTCTTTCACAATGATTGCGAATAGGGCCGTCTGACCACTCTTTGCGTGATTTTTTTTTTTTTTAAACCCTTCCAGCTTCAAGCACTTGAACAAACAAACGCTCATCCTGCTTGGAGAAAAGTCCTGCCCAACCCAGGAGTGAAGCTGCAGTGGGCAGCAGGAGGTGGAAGTTGCTGGAGGGGAGATGGGGGGGGAAGTGCCGGGCCCGCTTTCGGGCTTGCAGGCGAGCGGGCAGTGGACCCACCCGTGAAGCTGGGCCATCCCTTGGCTGGAGGAGGAGGCAGTGGCGGAGGCAGGGAGTGTGACTTACGGGCCTGGAGGTGGGAACGAGAGGCGGGGGCTCCGGCAGCCTGGATGGGGGGTCGGCAAGGAGGATGGTAGAGGCGGTGGGGCTGAGCCTTCGTGGGGCAACGGCGGAAGCAGCAGCAGCGGCACCACCCCCCATAGCGGTGGCAGGGGCGGCAGCCTCCTGAGCCTGCCCTGTGGCCGGCAGGATCACTTGGAGGGATTCGGTGTGGTGGAGGCTCCGCTGCAGCCCCGACAAGGCGAGCTGAGTGCAGCAGCCCTCTCGGCTGGTCGGGCAGCAAGAGGCGGCTTGCTGGAGGCTGGCAGGGGAAGGATTTTCCTTACAAGCTGACAGGCGAGCGGGTGGTGGAAGAGAGTGGCTGGCTGCATCTAATCAGCCCAACCCAAAGAACAATGTTCCCTATTAAATTAAATTAAAGTGGGAATAAAGTGCAATTATTTTGCCAGTGTGACCACAGCCTAAGTGAAAAATTCTTCAAGTAAAAGTGCAGTCAGTACCATCAGCATATGGTTGAATGTATAAATATATTACAAGGAAGCAATTAAGGGTACTTCCCTGTGAGAGGGAAGTTCACAAATCCAGACCACCTGAACAGAACCTGGGTGTACACTGTTCATATGCATTGCAGCTCTGTGCCAACATTAGGCTGAATGTTTCTACGCTGGAGCTGAACTAGTGTGCTTAGTTCCACTTCCTCTCTATGTGTCTGTGCTCCACTCATTTCTCTCTCTCTCTCTCTCTCTCTCTCTCTCTCTCTCTCTCTCTCTCTCCACAAATCTCTCTCACCCCCACACACACACACACACACACACACACACACACCCTATGACACAGGACTTAAGCGTTCACAGTAATGATACATAATGGGGAGGATATCACTCACCACTAGTAATGTTGCAAACAAGAAATCTGTGGCTGTGGAAACTGTGATCAGGTGCTTGGAGGCAGTTTTGGAATGGATGACAGCTAACAATCTTAAACTTAATCCTGACATAACAGAGGTGGTGCTGATGGGGGGGGGGGAGGTCTGACCTGGGAAATGGGTTATCCCCTGTTCTGCCTAAATGAGCAGGTTCATAGCTTGGGGGGGGTTGTTTCTGGACCTGGGCCTCCTGTTGGATAAAGAGGTGGCAGCAGTGGTCAGGGGTGCCTTTCAGCAGCTTCATGTGGTAAGCCAGCTGCAGTCCTTCCTGGCCAGGTCCCTTTGAGGCGCCCGTGGGGGATGCCCTGATAACAACTAGATTAGATTATGGCAATGTGCTCTACATGGGGCTGCCCTTGAAGATTGTCAGGAAGCTATGGTTGGTACAGAATGCTGCAGCCATAATGTTGACTGCAGTGAGTCATAGGGATTGTATCAGTCCAGTCTTGTTCCACGTACACTGGCTTCTAGTTTGCTTCTGGGCTCAATTCAAAGTACTTGTACTGACCTTTAAAGCCCTGTACAGCCTGGGACCATCATATCTAAAGGACTGTTTGCTCCCATGTGAACCTATTTGTTCACTTTGGTAATCTTCAGAGGCCCTGCTTCTGTTGCCCTTGCCATCTGAGGCTAGATGGGTGCTTCTGCATCGTAGCACCAAAACTTTGGATCTCCCTCCTCAGGGAGATTCATCTTTCTCCCTCTATCAATGTCCTTTGCCAGCTGTTGGGCTTTTTTGTTTTGTCTGGCATATCCCTAATAATGGTAATTGACCCTCCTTCTAGTGTTGTTTATGTGCTTTTAATAGAATTTTATAATTGTAACTGTATTTTAATTGCTTAAATGTTTTACTGATTTTATGTTTGCCACCTTATAGACCCTGATAGGGTGGAAAGGTGGCATTAAATGTTTTAAATAAATAAATCCTACTTACACTCTTATACCATCACATTTCACACAACACTCAACAATCATATTTGAAGTTCTGGTTAAAGAAAAGTTACTTTTGCCTAACCAGCACAATACTTAGGAAAAATACTGTGGTTTAAGTATTAGAAAAGGTGAGAACCCCAAACAGAATCACTAACTCCCTGCATACATAAAGGCATACACCAAACTGATTCTTTGGAAAGATCCTTGATCTTTTTGTGGCAGTCGCATTGTTCATGAGTCGAAAATTTAATCCATCCTTGCCTTGCAAATGGATGATATGCCACCCAGTGGCCAAACTTTGCTTCAATAACACTATGGGAGGAAATGCATGCCTTGATCCACGGCTTGTAAATATGAAGTGGGCACTTTTCTCCTTTGCAGGTCTTTCAAATAGTTGTTCAATTAGCCATGTAACATCAGTGAAAGCTTCAGAAACAAAGATATAAAGAGTAGTAATATAAGAAGAGGTTTGTATTGCAACCAAAAGCTGAGGAGGTCAGGAGAGCTCCCAGTCTCCTGGCTTTCTGCAAACTATGCAAAATTCAGTTTTCTATGCAAAACTCCATTATTCAAGAGGGCTTTTCTGTGCAGGTAATAGGATGGCACTGTACAAAATGGTTCACAAACTTACATAGATAAATTATTAGGGGCTGTGGTCCCTACTGCTGCATATAGTTTACTATAAGTAAGATCCAATTATGTAATTTTTGCATCCCTTAGTTTGTCATGTTAATATTTATGCTTTGCTTCACTTCTTTCTGGTGGTTCCAGACTTCTACAATCCTAATGCATTGGTTGCAGAATATCCTATTTTGTTGATTGTACTGACTCACTATGTGTAAACCCACCTTGAATCCCCGTGAGAAAGGTGGACTATAACAGTAAATAAATAAATAGATATGTGCAAACTGTAACTTCTTGTAATCAGTAAAAAGGTCCTCTTAAAGATGTATGATTCAGCCTAAGCCAGGATTTTTAAGGCAATTTTTCTGAATCCTTATGCCCCTTGTTAATATTTCAGACCAAATGGGGAAGATACTTTCGACTTCAGATTGCAGTCTGACCCTCATTTAGTGATATGGCTGCACTTGTACATTTATATCTGGTGGAGCCCTTCCATGAGAGAGCGTGGACAGGGCCGGCCCTAGGCGAGGCTGCAGGTGCCAACCTCCCGGCAAGTGGCCCGGGATGGGGCGGCGGGCCCTGGATGGGGGCGCCGAAGTTCGCCTCCCCCCACCAAAAGCCAGCACCAATCCCCGAGGCTCCCCTCCGTGTCCCTCCACATCCTTCCTGCCTGCCCGGACCCTCTCCAGCGACCCATGGCTGGCGGGGAGAGGCGCTGGCAGAGCGGGCCCATGAAGAGGGGAGCCCACGCCGGGGCCGCGTTTGCTGCCAGAGCTGCTGCAGGCGCCGCCAGGCAGGAGGTAAGTGCACCCTGCTGCCAGTGCCTCAGCCAGCCAGCCAGCCCTCCACCCTGGGACCGCACGGCCCTTTACCCCCTCGCCCACCTACCTCCTCCCATCGTGGGAACTCGGGTGGCAGCAGCGGCGGCAACTAAGGAGTGCTGCCAAGAGGGGGTAAAGGGCTGCGTGGTCCCAGGGCGTGCCGAGGCGGAGGGCTGGCTGGCTCAGGCGCCGGCAGAAAAGAAAGCGCCGCGGCCACAGGTTTGCGCACTTGGGGGAGGATTGTGTGCATCAGGAGGTCCACCAGTGGGGCCAGGACATTAGAAGCCCTCCCACTGTTGACCCCCCCCCAAGCACCAAGATGACAGAGCATCACTTGCCCCAGAGTCCCTATCTATACCTTGTGGCTAATAGCCACTGATGGACCTCTGCTCCATATGCTTATTCCCTTTTGAAGCCGTCCATGCTTGTAGCCGCCACCACTTCCTGTGGCAGTGAATTCCATGTATTAATCACTCTTTGGGTGAAGAAGTACTTCCTTTTATGCGTTCTAACCCGACCGCTCAGCAATTTCATGGAGTGCCCACGAGTTCTTGTATTGTGAGAAAGGGAGAAAAGTACCTCTTTCTCTACATGCTCTTTCCCATGCATAATCTTATAAACCTCAATCATGTCACCCCTCACCCCTCAATCATGTCAGCTAAAGAGCCCTAAGCGCCTTAACCGTTCCTCATAGGGAAAGTGTTCCAACCCTTTTATCATTCGAGTTGCTCTTTTCTGCACTTTTTCCAAAGCTATAATATCCTTTTTAAGGTATGGTGACCAGAACTGCACACAGTATTCCAAAGGAGGTTGCACCATGGATTTATATAGGGGCATCATGATACTGGCTGATCTGTTTTCAATACCCTTCCTAATAATCCCCAGCATAGCATTGGCCTTCTTTATTGCAGTCACACACTGTCTCGACATTTTCAGTGAGTTATCTACTACAACTCCAAGATCTCTCTCTTGATCTGTCTCTGCCAGTTCAGACCCCATCAACGTGTATTTATAGTTAGGATTTTTGGCTCCAATGTGCATCACCTTGCACTTGGCCACATTGAACCCCATTTGCCATGTTGACGCCCACTCGCCCAAAATTGACAGATCCCTTTGGAGTGCCTCACAATCCTCACTGGTTTTCACCACCCTGAACAACTTCGTATCATCCGCAAATTTAGCCACTTCACTGCTTACTCCCAACTCCAAATCATTAATGAACAAGTTAAAAAGCAGTGGACCAAGTACTGATCCCTGTGGTACCCCACTGCTTACACCCCTCCACTGGGAGAACTGCCCATTTATACTCACTCTCTGTTTTCTATTAATTAGCCAGTTTTTGATCCATAAAAGGACTTGTCCTTTTATCCCATGATTTTTGAGCTTGCTTAGGAGCCTTTGATGAGGAACTTTATCAAAAGCTTTCTGGAAGTCAAGGTAAACAATATCTATTGGATCCCCCTTGTCCACATGTTTGTTCACCCCCTCAAAGAACACTAACAGGTTAGTGAGACAAGATCTTCCCTTACAGAACCCATGTTGAGTCTGCCTCAATAGGTTTTGTTCATCTATGTGCCTACTAATTCTTTCCTTAATAATGGTTTCCACCAATTTACCCGGTATCGACGTCAGACTGACTGGCCTGTAATTTCCCGGATCTCCTCTGGAACCCTTTTTAAAGATGGGAGTGACATTAGCTACCTTCCAGTCCTCAGGAATGGAGGCTGATTTTAAGGAGAGATTACATATTTTTGTCAGGAGATCCACAAGTTCACAATTGAGTTCTTTCAGAACTCTTGGATGTATGCCATCTGGGCCTGGTGATTTATCAGTTTTTAAGTTGTTTATCAGTTTTAGGACCTCCTCTCTCGTCACCTCAATCTGACTCAGGTCTTTCAACACCCCTCCCGAACTCAGCGGCTCTGGAGTGGGCAAGCACCTCTCATCTTCCACAGTGAAGACGGAGGCAAAAAATGCATTTAGCTTCTCAGCCATTTCCCTATCATCCTTCAGTACTCCTTTTACCCCTTGGTCATCCAAGGGCCCCACTGCCTCCCTGGCTGGTTTCCTGTTTCTAATGTATTTGAAGAAAGTTTTATTGTTGGTCTTTACATTTTTTGCTATATGCTCCTCATATTCCCTTTTTGCATGCCTGACCACAGACTTGCATTTTATTTGCCATAGCCTGTGTTCTGTTTTATCAGCCTCACTGTGACTAGCTTTCCACCGCTTAAAGGAATCCTTTTTACCTTTTACAGCTTCCATTACTTTGTTTGTTAACCATGTAGGCTTTTTCTTATACCTGTTTGTGCCTTTCCTAACCTGCGGAATATATTTTATTTGAGCTTCTAGAATTGTAGTTTTAAACAGTTTCCAAGCTTCCCCAATGGTTTTGACCCTTTCTACTTTTCCCTTCAGTTTCCTCCCCACATGTCCCCTCATATCAGAAAAATTACCCCTTTTAAAGTTAAAAGTGGTTGTGTGAGTCTTTTTGGCCAATTCCCTATTTGTACAAATGTTGAACTCAACAACATTATGATCACTGTTCCCAAGCGGTGCAATCACTTTTACATCTCTCACCAGGTCTTGAGTGTTACTTAGGACCAAATCAAGGATCGCCTCTCCCCTGGTAGGTTCCATGACCATCTGCTCCATAGCACAGTCATTTAGAGTGTCTAGAAACTCAATCTCTTTCTCTCGACTAGAACACATATTGACCCAATCAATGTGTGGGTAGTTAAAATCACCTATTACGACACAGTGTTTTTGTCTAGCTGCTATCTTTAATTCATTCATCATTTTATAATCCTCCTCTATCTTTTGATCCGGTGGGCGATAACAAACTCCCAGTGTTAAGTTTCCTTTTGGCCCCCCTATTTCAACCCACAGAACTTCAAGAAGCGAATCCAATTCTCTTAGCCTCTCGATCTTTCTGGACTTTATACCCTCTCTGACATACAGAGCCACCCCACCTCCAACCCTTCCCCCCCTATCCTTCCGATATAATATATAACCGGGAATCACCGTATCCCACTGATTTTCCTCATCCCACCAAGTTTCTGAAATACCCACAATGTCTATTTTTCCCTCTGACACCAAGCACTCCAACTCCCCGATTTTACCTCGGACACTTCGAGCATTTGTATAGAAACAGCTGTAATTTCCCATACTGGTTAAGCCTGCCACCTTCCTCTTGCAATCTCGAGACCTTGTCAGGCAGTCCATGTCACTAGCCATGGTCTCAGTGGACAATTTCAATCCACCTCCCTGTAGAAAAGCAACAGGTACCCCCTCATCTCTCTGAGATGAGCCAACCCGAACCAGAGACTTTTCATCTCCTGTCGGCTTTCCCCCAATATTCAGTTTAAAAACTGCTCTGCCACCTTTTTGATTTTAAGCGCCAGCAGCCTGGTTCCTTCTCGGGACAAGTGGAGACCGTCTCGCCTGTACAGCTCCCTCTTGTTCCAAAAAGAATCCCAGTGCCTAACAAACCTGAACCCTTCCCCTCTACACCATCGTCTCATCCACGCATTGAGACTCCTGATCTGTGCCTGTCTCTCCGGCCCTGCGCGTGGAACAGGTAGCACTTCTGAGAAGGCTACCTTGGAGGTCCTGGCCTTGAGTTTCCTGCCCAGCAGCCTAAATTTCTCCTCCAGGACCTCACGACTGCATTTCCCCACATCGTTGGTGCCGACATGCACCACGACCACTGGCTCCTCCCCAGCACTATCTACCAGCCTATCTAAAACACGCGTAATGTCCGCTACCTTTGCACCAGGCAGGCAAGTCACCATACGGTCAGTACGCGGGTTCGCCACCCAGCTGTCTACCTGCCTAAGGATCGAATCACCCACTACCAAGAGCCCCCCTCCCACCCTGCCCAGGGATGGTTCCTTGGTGCAAAAGGAGCCAGATCCAGAGTGGGACATATCTATCAAGTCCCCGAGAGTCTTTTCTGTGTGCCTAACTAACTGTCTCTGCTTCTCCAGGTCAGCTACCTTGGCCTCAAGGGAGCAAACACGCTCCCTGAGAACCAGGAGCTCCTTGCACTGAGCACACACCCAAGACTTCTGTCCAGTGGGCAGATATACATGTGACACTCCGTGCAAAACACTGGATAGCCCCCAACCCCCTGCTGGCATTCTGGCCTTATAATTCTTTAAAAATAAGTAAATATAATCCCCCTTTTAAAACCCTTTGTATTTATGTGGTTTTTCTTGTCGAAGTCAAATTACTTTCCAGGGAAGACAAAGAGCCTAGGGCCTTGGCTCTTCTTGGGCTTTCTGGCTCTTCTTGGGCTTCTTACAGAGCCCCTAGTCTAAGAGTCCCTCACAGTGAAACAATGCCCCTTCCTCTCCCTCTCTCAATCAGCCAGGACTCTGCAACAACTCTAAGCACTTTCACACACTCCCAATCACAGTTTTTCCACACAATATCCTCAGCTGAATCCCCTCAGCTGAAAGCAAGTAGAAAAACACTCACCCCTCTAGCAGCTCTGTCTCCTGCTGAGAGCTCAGCTGGGTCTCTCTGTGTTTGCTTGTTATAATCTTATCCTGCTTTTCGGACAAAGCAGTTCACATCAATAAAGAAATGCCCTCCTCATAGGCTTAAATTAAAAATCCAAGATGCATGTAGGAAGGGGAGCAGGGAGAGAAGGTAAGAGGGAGAGGAGATCTGTCAATGTCAGAATGAAGTTAGAATCTATATGCCGTTCGGTCAGCCTAATCTATCTCTGGTATTCTTGCCTAGATGGAGGTGGTGCACCAGTTCTTCACTCCTGTTGTGAGTGATGAAGACTGAAATGTCTTTCCTTTCATTGTTGAACTTGTCTCAAGAAGGATGACAGATTGTCCCACTCTCAGGGCTTCAGACTGTTCCCCCTTAGACTTCTGTATGGCATCTGGACCTTCTTGCAGCCAACTAGACTGATCCTTATGTGTTCCAGTCATAGAATCATAGAGTTGGAAGGGGCCATACAGACCATCTAGTCCAGCCCCCTGCCCAATGCAAGACCAGCCTAAAGCATCTCTGACAAATATTCGTCCAGCCTCTTCTTGAAAGCTGTCAGTGAAGGGGAGCTAACCACCTCCCTAGGCAGTTGATTACACCTTTGAACCACTCTGACCGTGAAAAAGTTTTTCGTAATATCCAGCTGATACCTTTCTGCATGTAATTTAAATCCGTTGCTTTTAAATCTGCTGCCAACCGGAACAGCTCCTTGCCCTCCTCCAAATGACAGCCTTTCAAATATTTAAAGAGAGCAATCATGTCCCTCCTCAATCTCCTCTTCTCCAAACTAAACATTCACAAGGCCCTTACCTTTCCTCATAGGGCTCATTCTCCAGACTCCTGATCATCCTTGTCGCTCTCTTCTGCACTCTCTTGATTTTGTACACATCCTTTTTGAAGTGAGGCCCCCAGAACTGCACACAGTATTCAAGGTGCAGCCTGACCAAGGCAGTATACAGAGGGGCTATGACCTCCTGCGATTTTGATGCTATGGCCCTTTTAATACAACCCAAGACTGAATTAGCCTTTTTTGTCACCGCGTCACACTGACTGCTCATATTTTGTTTACAGTCCACCCTTACCCCAAGATCTCTTTCGCATACACTACTCCCCAGAAACGTATCCCCCATCCAGTATTTGTGCTTGACGTTTTTGTGGCCCAGATGGAATACTGTGCATTTATCTTTGTTGAATTGCATCCTGTTTGCAGCTACTCACTTCTCCAGAGTATTCAGGTCTTGTTGAATTTTAACACTATTGGGTGTTGGCTACTCTTCCCAATTTGGTATCATCAGCAAATTTAATGAGTAGCCCTTCTACTGCTTCATCCAGATCATTGATAAAAATATTGAAAAGTACCGGGTCTGAAACCAGGCCCTGTTTAAAAGGCACCCCACTGGACACCTCCCTCCAATCTGATGAAACACCATTGACCACCACTCTTTGGGTGTGGTCCCCTAACCAGTTCTCTATCCACCAAACTGTCCTATAGTCCAGTCCACAGTCTTCCAGTTTTCCCATCGAATGTCATGGGGAACATTATCAAAAGCTTTACTGAAATCCAGGTAAATCACATCAACAGAGTTCCCATGATCCAGTAAGCTCGTCACACAATCAAAGAAGAAAATCAGGTTAGTCTGACAAGATCTGTTGGGGACAAAACCATGCTGACTTCTTCGGATCACTAAGTGGTCCTTCAGATGCTTACAGATCGATCCTTTTAAAATCTGCTCTAACAAGAGGCGGGACCTGCGTGCGGGGGGGGGATATTCCCCACAGCTCCCGGCCTGCAGAAGTGGCAGCAGGTGAGCCCAGCCTTCTCCCTCTCCTCTCCTTCCCTCCCCCCCAGTGGCGGCGGTGAGGCCAGCCCTCCAACCTTTCTCCTTCCCTCCTCCCTCCCCTTACTTGTCAAGAAGGAGGAAGCCGCCGCAGGTAATCCTTCTTCCCCGCCCCTGCCTGGCCCCGACGGCAAGGCCCGTGCGGCTCTGAGCTGCTCGGCCCACCAAACCTCCCCCGCCCCCCGGCAATAGCGGCGAGGCCCATGCGGCTCCAAAGTGCCAGGCCCTCCAAACCTCTCCTGCCCGCCCCGGCAATGGCAGTGAGGCCCATGTGGCTCCGAGCTGCTGGGCCCACTGAACCTCCCCCGGCCCCCTTGGCAATGGTGGTGAGGCCCATGCGGCTCTGAGCTGCCAGGCCCGCCAAACCTCCCCGCCCCCCGTTAATGGCGGTGAGACCCATGTGGCTCCGAGCTGCTGGGCCCGCCGAATCTCCCCTGGCCTTCCTGGCAATGGCAGCGAGGCCCATGCAGCTCCGAGCTGCCGGGCCCGCCAAACCTCCCCTGCCCCCCCCCGGCAATGGCGGTGAGGCCCATGTGGCTCCGAGCTGCTGGGCCCGCCGAACCTCCCCTGGCCCCCCTGGCAATGGCGGTGAGGCCCATGTGGCTCCGAGCTGCCGGGACCACCAAACCTCCCCTGCCCCCCCCTCACGGCAATGGTGGTGAGGTCTCAGCTCAGCCCGCCAAGCCTCCCCCTTCCCCCAGCAGCAGCAAGGCTTGGCCAGCCCGCCACGCTTTCCCTCCCCGCGCGATGGCGGCGGCTGAGTGGCTCACAGCTGCCAGCCCACCAAGCCTTTGACTTCCCCCTCCAAGTGGCGGTGGTGAGGCAGTTTGCAGAGCGTTCCCTGCGCATGTGCAGGGAATGCTCTTTTACTTTGGGGGGGGATTTAAATATCCCCCCTATATTTTTTCCTACTTTTTAGATTTTTGTGCACACCTGGGGACTGCCCCAAGTGTGCAGGAAAATCTCCCTGCCCCCCAGGTGCCCCCGATGTGCGGATTTAGATATCTTCACACAGGGGGCGCTTTCGCTATTAGATATATAGATATCTTCCCAGCAACAGAAGTCAGACTGACCAGCCTATAGTTTCCCGGGTCATCCTTCTTCCCTTTCTTAAAGATTGGGATAATATTCCCTCTTCTCCAATCTTGTGGCACCTCCCCAGTCCTCCATGAGGCCTTGAAGATGATGGACAGAGGCTCTACAAGTTCATTAGAAAGTTCTTTGAGCACTCTTGGGTGCACACCATCTGGCCCAGGGGATTTGTATTCATCCAGTGCAGCCAGGTGCCTCTCCACAACCTCCCTGTCAATGTCAACTGGACACTCAGGTGTCCTGTCCTGTTATGTCCTATACCATCTCTAGATGGGCTTGAGTTCGTCTGGGAGAAAAGAGAGGCAAAAAAGTTATTAAGCCTGTCTGCTTTTTCTCTGTCCTCCACATGAGTTTCTCCTTCTACCCCCGAAAGCGGTCCAATTGCCTCTTTTACCTTGCATTCGCTTCTCTGATATGGGGTTCCTTATCTTTTTCAACAGGGTTCTTCTCTCTCACTTCCTCCATCGTGTCCTTTCAGCTGTAAACAGTACCTACCCTCACCTAGGTTACTGACAACTTGTCACCTGCTGTCCCCTTCTGTATGTTTTACATTGTAATATCATAATAATTAGACCAGCACAGTCTTTATCAGAATTGGTGAGGCTTGAAATTATTAGGGAAAATAATGGAAGACAGTAATGTTCTTCAAGAGATGAAGAGAAATGCTGTAGACAAGGTTAAACTGGGTCTTAACCATGGAACAGCTAAATTTGGAAGCTAGAGCATGGCTTAGTGCTTTTAAACTTAGAATGAAGACTTTGCCACAGAAGTGGATGAACTGCTGTTTTCTCTCAAACAAGATGCTTATTACTCAGTATGGATTAAGACTGTTGACCCTAGACTACAGCAGATGGACCTTACATTAGAAGACATTCTCCAGCTGGGCAAGGCAGAGACACTCAATATTGTAAAGCATTGTCTCACCAAGCTTGATTATGATAGTACTGTAATTCATGCCCATAGAGTTTGTTCAACCTAATTCTTTGACATTGTACCACCTCAGTCCTTGCCATCCTATAGTATATAGAATATTTAACAGTTCCTCACTATGCTAGGGCATTTGCTCTAACTCATCTTAATGCTAACCCTTCTGAAGTATTGCACGGGAGGTTTTATAATAATCCATATTCAGATCACTTTTGTCCTTGTGGCCTGGGTAAAATTGATACTTTATCTCATAAAATTCAGGAATGTTCCTTTTATACTGTTTTAGGAATTGGTGGATTTTACCTGTTTTATCACATTTATAATTCAGTAATTCTCAAAGGGAAGTTATTTCCTATCTGATGCTAGACAGTGATCCAAATATAACTTTATTGGTTGCTAAATTCCTGTCTATCATATTTGCCTTCAGAAACTGAGTACTCCTTTAGTCATTGCTCAAGATCTATTGATAGAGGAACGTTGAAAAGGAAAGGAAAAGCTAAATTTTATTCTAAAATGGGAGCTGAGGGATTCCTCTGTATGATACTGTATGATACAGTAACTTCCATACTATAATCAGAAAATTGTGAATACTGATTCAATTTTCTAAAGCTCTTACAGGCTCAAGTGCTTACTACAGTGCTTATTACAGTATAACCAATCCACTAGGTGGCAGAATTTCACACAAACTTAAATCACATTGCTATTTATCCTTACAGTTCTAAGAAAGCGTCACTGAGTTTTCATGAGACTGGAATTATTTTTTCCTAAATCCCTTTTTGTTGCTTTTGTAACAGCTGGTTTGTACCCCCAATTGTCTGTTTCAGTGCCATTTTTTCCAACCTACATATCGTTCTTGCTGCCTACTTGAACTCAGATAATTTAGCTGGCATGATGACATCACGAATGTAGCCAATTGCATTAGGCTACGTGGTGAAGCATTCTCCCTCATAAGAACATGAGAAGAGCCCTGCTGAATCAGGCCAGTGGGGGTCCATCTGGCCCCGCATCCTTTTGTCACACAGTGGCCAAACACTTAGTTTATTTATAGTCCACCTGACTCATTGACACTCAGGGCTGATTACAAGTAAAATAATGCAGCAAGAACAATTACATGCAACTACCAAAATTAGAAAACCTCTCCAAAAAACACAGTATGATTCAGACAGTAAAATGGCAGTTACAAGATTAGAGAACAATGCAGTGAAACATTAGACACAATAGATTCCGGTGGGTAGCCATGTTGATCTGAAGCAATAGACCAAAGTTTGAGTCCAGTGACACCTTTAAGACCACCAAAGTTTAATTCTGGATATAAGCTTTTGCGTGCATGCACACTTCATCAGATATATTGCTGATGAATTGTCCATGCACAGCTTATACCCAGAATTAAATTTTGTTGGTCTTAAAGGTGCCACTGCACTTGAACTTTGTTCTATTAGACACAATAAACAAATTAATATAGCTAGATTACAAAATTAGAGGAAAATACAAAAAAACCCACATGCATAGCAAAGACATACATTAACTATAACCTTACTCACTTTATAAGAATGCCCTCTTGAATGGTTCCATTTTGCAGATTCTGTGGAATGATTAAAGTATAGGAGCCTTCTTGACCCAGTCAGGCAGGTCATTACACCAGGTAGAAGCCACACACCTGGGTATGGGAAGCTGTTGAATTTACCTGCTTTCAAGATGGCACAAGGCTTTATTTCAAAAAGCGGAGCTTTGCAGCAGAGCGTATTGGGAGAGACAGTCCTGCACATATGGCTCTGTAGGCGATAACCAGTACCTTGAATTCAATCCAGAAACTCATTGGTAACCAGGGAGCAATGGCAGAATAGGTGTAATTTGCATAGCTCCTGATACTAATTGAGCTTTGGCGTTTTGTACCAGCTTGAGTTTCCAAGTGATTATCAAGGAGAGATCGATGTAGAGTATATTACAATAATCTAGCCTTGTTACTATTGCCCTGGAGGATCAACAAACATGGCATAGAGGCCAATGGTTTTCCGTGATGTTGCTTCTTGGCACTGTTGTTCAGAGATTTATCGCCTCTGGCCATGGAGGTTCCTTTTAGTAAACATGGCTTAGTTTCCTCCATGAATCTATCTAATCCTCTTTTGGCCATCACTAGGTCCACTGGGAGTGAATTCCATAATTTAATGATTTGCTGAGTAAAAAAAATATTTCCTTTTGTCCATCCTGAATCTACTGAAATTCCATCAATTTCTTTGGCCACCCCTGGTTCTAATATTATGGGGCAGGGTGAAAATATTCTCTCCATCCACTCCCCCACCCCACCAATGGTTGCACAATTAACACTTTTGCCTAGCATGTTCATGTTGAAAAATAGCCTAGAGAGAGAGAGAGAGATTGGGGTGGGGTGTCAGTGTTCATGCTTAGCATATTCTTAGCCCAGCAAGTTAGGCTATAGTTGTTAGTTCCACAAGTTCTAAATGTTCTATAGTTCCAGCTCAATTAGCCCTAAATTACTGCATCATTAACTTCAAATAACTCTGTATCATTTTTTTTTTCTAGATACACCAGTTTGGTGTAGTGGTTAAGTGCGCGGACTCTAATCTGGGAGAAACAGGTTTGATTCCCCACTCCTCCACTTGAACCTGCTGGATGACCTTGGGCAAGCCATAGTTCTGGCACAGCTGTTCTCTCAAGGACAGTTCTGGAAAGAGCTCTCTCAGCCCCACTGACCTTGCAGGGTGTCTGTTGTGGGGAGGGGAAGGGAAAGGAGTTTGTAAGCCGCTCTGAGACTTCTAGTGAAGGGCGGGGTATAAATCCAATCTCCTCCTCCTCCTCCTCCTCCTCCCTAATTTATTGCTATATTGTTTAAAGGAAAAACAACCTTCCAACAACTGCCAGAAATAGTCACATGCCAGAAGTCACCCAGATAAGTCTTTACATAGGATCTTCATCAAACTGTGGTTGATTCGCAATTTAAAACAGTGGTTGATTGGCAATTTAAAACTGACTGTCAGTTACATTTGGGTAGCTATGAAAAGCATGTTGAAAAAAATAAATAGGTTTTTGTAGGTGGGTTTTTAGCTGATTAAGCGTTGCCAATATATACTGATGGCTAAAAAACCTGCTTTTCTCCAAATTTTAATTAGAATTGTCCTCAAAGTAGTTTATAATAATCAATAAGCAAAAGCATAAAATGATTAAACATGCACAATCTGTATATTTAATTTTGAACCTGGCCCTGGAGTGTAGATTAAAAAATCCACATGATGTGGCCTGGTACACAAAGGGGAGAGATGTCCACAAATCCGGAATAAATCCAAGGTTTGCAGAAAAATCTTAAATGTTAAGAAAGGAAGAGACATAATAAAATTTAAAAAGGTTTAAAGTGCTGATATCTTACAAGATTACTTCATGAGACCACAGCAGAGACCACTTGTGTTTGCCTTGGTAAGCCACAATGGCTGCTGCAGCATCATTCATAAACCTGAGGTGAGTGAGTGAGAGAAGGAGTAGGTATACAGGAAAAGGCAAATGGGGAGACAAAGTAAAGCTACAGCGAAGGAAGGGGTGGCAGGAAAGATAATGGAGCAAAAGGCAGGAGATGGGGCTGGAGGGAAGGGGGAAATGATGGAGGCAAGAGAAACTTTAAGAGATAAGGAAGGATAGGCTGCAGGGGAAATGGTAGATGAGAGGGAGAAACTGAGAAAAGTATGTGATTCAAAAGGGAAGAAGGTGGAAAATGCCACATCTGCCTGAATTCCTCTTTGGGACTTCAGCGTGTCAAGCAATGCTGTGGCTGTCTCCATGGCAAGTACTATGGAGTTACAGCCAGAGTATTGCCTAATGTTTGACGACACATCTGGGATTTCAGGTAGATGTAACCTTACACAGTGCTGCATGACATTTCTGCCCATTGTCGTGCCCTGAAAGCTCTGGGGATGCAGGCAGTAGACTGGGAAGGAGTGCAAGTGGAGGAGATTCAACCAGGACATGGGATTCCCCCCCCCCCCGGAATCCTCATGGACCCTCCCATTTATTAAATTAGTGGATATGAAATGGCAGAGACCCTGGGCCACTACTGGCAACATTTGCCTATGCTTTCATTAAAAATATTTTATTTAACTTCCTAACTTTGAGAAACAAGGCAAGCAAGAAGTTCTCTCTGAGAAGAGACTTCCATAATGAGAGCAACTCCACTGAAAAAGGTCCTGTTCCTTGAAGCCTCTAACCTTGCTTATTTAAGGGCATGGTCATATGTGCAGTTATTTGGTGCAAAATGTACTGTACTCAATAGAACTTACATACAAGTTAGCATGCGTAGCTTTAGAAAGTACATAGAGTTGCATTTAGGCATTTTAAAGAGAATACTTTACTATACTAATGCTAACAACTTCACCACTTCCTGTCACTCGCTATTATCAGGACTCTTTTTGTTTCCCACAATCCCAATAGCTCACGCCCAGCCCAATTATTTAGTACAATTTGGTCTCTGACAGACCTGCCCCAGGGCAGGTGAAACTATAGGGAATTGGATATTGGCTTTGAGGCTTTTGCGAGCTATTTTGCAGATAAAGTCTTGGCGCTCCGCCGTGACCTCCCTACCACAATTGAGACAGTGAGTGAACTTGAGGCCCCTTGCACACCTTCAGTTCCGGGTTTAGAATGTTTTAGCCCACTCAGTCTGGACAAAGTTGCTCGTATCTGTGCGCCCAACCACATGCGTCCTTGATCCGTGCCCCTCCTGGGTCATTAAAGCGGGCCATGAGGGGTTTCGAGGTGCTCTGCGGGAGATTATCAACAATTCCCTTTTGGAAGGACGGTTCCCTGGAGCACTTAAGGAGGCGATAGTCCGCCCTCTCTTGAAAAAGCCATCTTTGGACCCGACTGAATTGGCCAACTATCGGCCGGTGTCCAATTTGCCCTATTTGGGCAAACTTATAGAGAGGGTGGTGGCGTCATAGCTACAGGCAGGGGTCATTTCGTAGAAAAAGAGCTAGGGGAACTCATTAGCATAACTCATTAGCATATGCCACACCCCCTGACATCAGGGGGCCGGCGATGGACCTGCAAGGCCAGCGGGAGTGCGAGGAGGCCACGCCAAGGCCCTCCCTGGCCCCAGCCAGGCAGGGGTGGGGAGAGGCGGGGAGGAAGCAACTTACCCTCCCTCTTCTCCTGCCTCCTCCTGGCTTAATGAGGGCTGGAAGCGGGGCGGCCGGAAGCAGGGGGCGGGGCTTTGTCATGTGCCCCGCCCCCTTGCACCTCACCCAGGGGAACTGCGTTCCCCCGCGTTCCCCCCCGAAATGACCTCTGGCTACAGGGCTTTCTGGAGGATGCTTCAGTCCTAGATCCCTTCCAGTCCGGTTTTCGCCCGGGTCATGGGACAGAGACGGCTTTGGTCGCCCTGACTGACGACCTCCGTAGGCATCTGGATCGAGGCGGTGTGGCAGCATTGCTGTTGTTAGATCTGTTGGCCGCTTTTGATATGGTCGACCATCAGCTGCTTGCTCACCGCCTTGCTGACGTGGGGATTCAGGGGCTTGCCCTTCAATGGTTTGCCTCATTTCTGCAAGGTCGGGGACAAAGGGTGGCGATAGGGGAACAGCAGTCTCGGAGGCATCCTCTTGAGTGCGGGGTGCCTCAGGGGGCAGTGCTGTCCCCGATGTTATTTAACATCTATATGCGTCCCCATGCCCAGATTGCTCAGAGGTTTGGGCTTGGGTGTCAATATGCGGATGACACCCAGCTCTATCTGATGTTGGGCGGCCAGTCAAACTCCGACCCAGATGACCTTCATCGGGCACTTCAAGCTGTGGCTGGTTGGCTCAGACTGAGTTGGCTGAAGTTAAACCCGGCGAAGACAGAGGTCCTGGGACTAAGTCGGGTCGGTGCTGGGGCTCCCTCTCCCGGCCTTTGATGGGGCGCCGCTCGTGCCGGTGTCAAGGGTTAGGAGTTTGGGAGTGCTCCTGGACTCCACCTTATCGATGGAGGCCCAGGTGGCAGCCACTGCCAAGTCAGCCTTTT
>NW_015164274.1:226583-244081 GCF_001447785.1 Gekko japonicus
TGGTGGTTCCCGGCCCCAAGGACATCAAGCTGGCTGCAACCAGGGCCAGGGCTTTCTCGGCGGCGGCTCCTGTCTGGTGGAATGAGCTCCCAGAGCAGGTTCGGGACCTGCGGGACCTGGCGCAGTTCTGCAGGGCCTGCAAGACGGAGCTCTTCCGCCAGGCCTTTGCATAGGAGCCGTCATCGTCACTGTACCACCACCAAGTTGCCATCTTCTACGGTGGATTAGATCTGGAGGGGAGCTGGCCCTGGGCAGACTCCTAGTTAACCGAAGAATGCTTGTTGTCAGGTTAGGTTGATGAATGGAATTCATCTTGGATTAAGAAAATTTAACATCAAGAGCACCGCACTTTACTTAATGACTGTTTTATACTGTTTAATGATTGTTTTTATGTTGTTTTAGTCGTTGTTACGGCAATTGCCTCTGTTGTAGCCATCCTGAGCCTGTTGGGGGAGGGCGGGGTATAAATCTAATAATAAATATAAATAAATAAATAAATAAATAGACAGTCTTCTTCCCTCTACTGCCTAATCTCATATTTGTGCTGTCCTATTTGTGTGTGGGAGCTAATCAGGACTTGGGGTGGCATGCCCTACATGACTGTTTATGTCTAGCAGAAGCAGAATGAATAAGAATATATATGCAAATTTAGAGAAGCAGCCTGTACTGCTTCATTACCTAGTCTCATACTCCACAAAACAAACTACTCCTCATGGTGAAAAACAAAGCACAACTCTCTGCATAGGAAAAAACTTGGTTACTTTTGCACAGACATTCTAACCCAGAGACATAAACATTTTCTTGAGATGAAGCCGCAGAGAAGTCCCAGCTTGGTAGATCATTTAGCTGTTCTTAATGTGATGAGGAGTGAGATTAAAAGGATCAATTGCAGCCTCACTCAGACGTTCAGGGGCAGCTATGCTGCTCTACCTGAGAGTCGCAGCCTTCTGTGTTCATTCTCACTGGTGGTGCAAAACCAGTATGAGTTCTGCCACTTGAGTAGGAGCTGGCCATGTTCATGCATAGGAGGTAACAGGAGCCCGCTGGAAGTGATGGGTGGGAAACTGATTGCCAATGCCATTTCCCCTCCCCCCAAAAACACCCTTCAGGCAGGTACCTTCTGCATTTCACTTCATTATAAAGCTGGTCCTGCAAGTTATGGCATGTAATGGGAGGAAGCAGTACTGCTGTTGCTTAGACTGGAGAAGGGATGGTTTCCGGTTTATGGCAGCGCGCTGAGCAGTCACACCTCCCGGACCTCCTGGGGGTGAAGCTGTGCTCTGGCCGAAGGAGGGGGTGCACAGGATTGTCACCCCCCAGAGACTCAGCTGAAGGGGCTCTGGCCATGGGACTCTCGAGGGGTTGCCTCTTCGCTGGCGTGATGCTGGGGAATTGAGGCGCCTCTCCGTCCCAAAGGTTCTTCGTGCTATGAGACCGAATGGAACCAAGCGACGCTGACCGGGGCAAGCACAGGAGGTCGAGCGAAAGAAACAGAGCTTAAACGAGGTCTGAGGACCAACTATGAACGTGAGTTCAATCTAAGCGTTTAAATAAAAGGAAAAGAAAGCTCCCCAAACCCCCCACGGAACAGAAAGTGAGGCGAGCGGGGGAGGGACGCCTCCCAAACGCACATACTTAAAAGCGAATTGGAGGGGGGGGAGCGGAAGAAAAAGCGAATAAAATTGTTAAGAAAGACTTACCAAGTCGAGTTGAAGCGTACAAGCACATATTCAGAGACTTTTAAAATACTTGTTAAAGTAAACAATCCACAAAGATGGCAGGGAAAAGGACAGAGAAAGAGAAACTTTTAAAAGTGAAAGGGACTGAGAGCCCAAAACCGGAAGCAACCAGCAAGCTGGCAAAGACATTGGCAGAATCCATGCGTGATGAATCAAACAGCTGAGAAGGTGAAAGATTCCTTCCAGTCCGGCTTTCGCCTGGGTCACGGGCCAGAGACTGTTCTGGTTGCCCTGACAGATGAGCTCCGAAGGCATCTGGATTGAGGTGGTGTGGCAGCATTGCTGCTGTTAGATCTGTCGGCCGCATTCGATACGGTCGACCATCAGCTGATGACCCACTGCCTTGCCGACGTGGGGATTCAGGGGCTTGCCCTCCAATGGTTTGCCTCTTTTCTCCAAGGTTGGGGACAGAGGGTGGCGATTAGGGATCAGCGCTCCCAGAGGCATCCTCTTGAGTGTGGGGTGCCTCGGGGGGCAGTGCTGTCCCCAATATTATTTAACATCTATATGCGCCCCCTCGCCCAGATTGCTCAGAGTTATGGGCTGGGTGTCATCAATATGCAGATGACACCCAGCTTTATCTAATGTTGGACAGCCGGTCAGACTCCGACCTGGATGACCTTCATCGGGCGTTGCAAGCTGTGGCTGCTTGGCTCAGGTTGAGTCGACTGAAACTAAACCCGGCGAAGACAGAGGTCCTGGGCCTAGGTCGGGTCAGTTCAGGGTTGGGGCTCCCTCTCCCGACCTTCGATGGGGTGCCTGTGGTACCGGCGCCGAGGGTTAGGAGTTTGGGGGTACTCCTGGACTCCTCTTTAACGATGGAGGCCCAGGTAGCAGGCACTGTCAAGTCAGCCTTCTACCACCTGCGGCTGGCACGGCAGTTGGCTCCCTACCTTGACCGTGATGACTTGGCCACGGTGATCCACATGACGGTCACCTCGAGGTTAGACTACTGCAACACTCTCTACATGGGGCTGCCTTTGTCACAGATCCGGAAGCTGCAGCTGGTGCAGAATGCAGCAGCCAGGCTGTTGATGGGTCTCTCTAGGCGGGATCACGTCCAGCCTGTCCTGAAGGTGCTGCACTGGCTGACAATAGCGTACCGGGTCCGCTTCATAGTGCTGGTTCTTACCTATAAAGCCGTACATGGCCAGGGTCCAGCTTACCTAGGGGATCGCCTTTCCCCATATGTTCCCCCAAGGGCACTACGGTCTGGGGCAAAACATCTTTTAGTCGTTCCAGCCCCTGGAGATGTTAAATATGCTGTGATTCGGCAGTTGGCCCCCCTCCTCAACTGCGATGACCTGGCTACAGTGATCCATGCGACGGTCACCTCAAGGCTAGACTACTGTAATGCTCTCCACATGGGGCTGCCAGTGTCGTGGATCCAGAAGCTGCAGCTAGTGCAGAATGCGGCAGCCAGGCTGTTGATGGGTCTCCCCAAGTGGGAGCACATCCGGCCTGTGTTGAAAGCGCTGTACTGGCTGCCAATAGCATACCGAATCCGCTTCAAAGTGCTGGTACTCACCTTTAAAGCCCTATATGGCCAGGGACCGACCTACCTGAGGGACCGCCTTTCCCCACATATACCCCCAAGAGCACTTTGGTTGGGGACCCAACACCGCCTGGTGATCCCAGGCCCCCGGGAGGTAAAGCTTGCTGCGACAAGGGCTAGATCCTTCTCAGTGGCGGCCCCTACCTGGTGGAACGAGCTCCCAGAGGAGATCAGGGCCCTGCGGGACTTTATGCAGTTCCGCAGGGCCTGCAAGATGGAGCTCTTCTGCCAGGCTTTTGTATAGGGGCCGCCGCTGCCGCCACCACCAATGGTGGCAATACCATCGGGATCAGGGATTGCCCTTGGAAGCGCCGCCATAAAGTGCATGGCACGGACAATATGGGATTGGCTTGATCTATCTGCTGGACAGTGTCACCCAATGGGGAAGACTGAGGATGCCATCAAAACCACTCAAGACCGTTATGTTTACAGAAAGCACTTTATTATTGTTATTGGTATTATTATGTATGATTTTACTGTTTTATCTGGTTTTAGGTATGGGCTTATGCCCCTTGTAAGTCGCCCTGAGCCCGCTCGTGGGGAGGGTGGGGTAAAAATGCCTAAATAAATAAATAAAAAATAAAAAACTAGGGCCAGGGCTTTTTCGGTGGCGGCTCCTATCTGGTGGAACAAGCTCCCGAAGGAGATCAGGGCCCTGCGGGACCTTATGCAGTTCCATAGGGCCTGCAAGATGGAGCTCTTCTGCCAAGCTTTTGAGTAGGAGCCGCCACTGTCACTGTACCACCACCGCGTTGCCATTTGGGTGATGTGAACTGGCCTTGGGAATGGAGTATGGACATGGTGAAGTACGATCAAGAGGAGACAATAGTGTTCCCCGAAACGTTGTATTGGAGTCCCTGCCTCGGATGATATTATGTGAGCACTGATTTTAAATGTAAAATGTAATTGATTGTTTTATTGGTTTTATTGTTATGTATGGCATTCGCCTCTTGTTAGCCACCCTGAGCCCATGTGGAAGGGGGGATATAAGTCTAATAAATAAATAAATAAATAAAAATAAATAAATACTGCCTGAGTTGTTCAACAGTGGAATCAACTGCTTAGGGAGGTGGTGAGCTCTCCCTCACTGGCAGTCTTTAAGCAGCAGCTGGACAAACACTTGTCAACAATGCTCTAGCTGATCCTGCATTGAGCAGGGGGTTGGACTAGATGGCCTGTATGGCCATCCAGAGGGTAGCCTCCTGCAGCAGAGTGGGTATTTAAATTTGAATTTTGAAAGAAGGAAGTGACTTCAGAGGAAGAGGCATGTTTGGGAGCGTGCCCAGAAAGTAACATCACAGGAAGAGGTGGGGCTTTGGTGCAGTATGCTGGGAGTGACATCAGAAGGGGTGGAGCTTGGGAAGTGACATCACAGGATGTGACATCACAACATGATGTCACATCCATTCTCCTGGCTCTACCTCCAAAGTCCTCAGATATTTCCCAAGTCGAACCTGGCAACCTTAGCTGGTGACAAGGACAATCAGTCAGTAGAATGAAGCTGAACTCTAAATTACCAGTCCTGACTCTTAATTTGCTCCATTTTAGCCTAGCTGGAATCTCTGAATATTCTTTAGGACATTCTCAAGGAGAAGAACACACTATATTAATCTCATATGGAAAGGCATGCATGAGAGTGACTGAGTCCTTGTCATTCCTTTTCCCAAACACCACTTGCACGTGGAAAGCAGTGCTGGATTCTCAAGGTGTAAATTCTCAAAGGATTCTCAAGCCATAAATATGAGGGATGAGTCACTATGATATGAAGTCCATGTCATAGGCATGTGGCAGACTCAAGAATAGGGTTGCCAGGTCCCTTACCTCTGCTGGCAGGGGCCTTTGGGGGGCATTCTGGGAGGTGGGGAGATGTTGCATGATGTCCCCAATGCGATGATGTCACGTGGAAGTGATGTCATCGCACCGAAAACGTCACACAGGGACGCTCTAATATTTGGGTTAAACTGTGGGTTTTTTATCCTCAAAACCATAGAGTTTGCCCAAATACCAGAGCGCCCCCCCAATTTCTGGAGTGATGTCATCTCTCCCAGGTGACGTCATTGCATCGGGGCGGTACTTCTGGCTTGGCCCAAAAATGTCATTTGGGGGCGGGATTTCCCGTTGCCAGCCAGTTGGCCTATGGCAGGGAAGCCCACTCTGAATGTGGGGGATCCCCCTCCTGAACTGGGGGGCTGGGATCCCTACTCATGAACTTTGGGTCAAATGTGTGCTTGAAGTTCCACGCAGGGAACGTATTTCCCAGGTGTGCTTAGGCCTGATTTGGATTAGAATCGTGTGAGGAGAAGGGGCTTCAGCCTCTTCCAGCTGCTTTTTCTTAGCCGGAAACAGCCCCAGCAAGCTACTATTTCTACTATTGGAGACGCTACTTGTAGACATTAGTATAAGTTGGTTTCTCCAGTGGAAAAATGGTGGCTCCTCAGGACTGTTTCAGGTCAGGCAAATGGTACAGGAAGGAGGAATTCTGAGCACCATATCCTCACAGGTACAACCCTGCTCCAAATTAGGTCTCTTTCAGACAGCCTATCTATTCCATTTCAGGAACTGGTTACTAACTTTCCCCCCTCTTCTTTCAGACAGACCCGTTTTAGTAAATGGCCCCTAACGGAATATATTTACCTGTTCAGACAAACCCACTTCTGTCCCGTTTGGGAAGGGTGGCTGAAGTGTTGTTGACTCAGATTGCTTTCTTCTGAACTTCAGTCCTTCCTACCACTTCTGAAGCACTATGGCGTGCTGTGTAAAATGCCCCGTAGTGCTTCCTGCAATGACTTATTTTTTGCGCCCTTTTCTTCCCCGTGCTCGATTGTCCTCTTTTTTCTTTTTTTCCTTTCTTTCTTTCTTTTTTGAACGTTCTGTCGGGAGCACTATGGCATAAAGCAGGACCACAAATCAGTACTATAGCGACCCCATTGAGATGCCCAGACTCCAATTAGATACACTGACATTCGCTACTGCCGTCACCTGGAAAAAAGTAGCTCACTGGATACAGAGTTCAAGCGGGAGATCAGGGGTGTAAGCGACTGGTGAGACAGATGTTGGTTGATTTTTAAAAAGTTTGCTTTAGAAGAAGAATATAAAGACTTGACGTCTTAAGGGGAAAAAGGAAATTGATCTTACTCTGATTACATTCCTATAACAATGTTATGTTTTCCTTTACAGAAACTACAAATCTCCATTTTGTTCTGACCGCAGTGTCTTGAAATGTAAATAATAGATAACATTCCCGACTTATGTTGATATTGGAACTTATAAGCATTGAATTATTACAGGCCTCCTTAAAAGACTTGCATAATTTAATTCAAAAAACAATTATGGTAGCTGTAAAAAGGGCAGGCAAAGAAATTGTTTACTTTACACAAGAGGAAACAGAAATGCTGATGCAACAAACTAAGAAGGAAACAGTTCAGATAGCCTGGAAAGAGGAGGAAAAAAGACATGACTGTGTAGAGGATATAGAGGAAACCTACAATCAAGATGACATGATTCACAGGATGGAGTTTGCGCCTACAAAGAGAAACAAAACTTCCACAAATGTGCATCAGATACTTTATAAAAGAACCATCGTTGATTAAATTGCCAAAATAAGGAGTCACATGTCACCTCAGAGAGACAAAAGAAACCAACACTTGGATCCACAAACTATTCTAAAGATTGAGTACAGATGTTTGTACTCAGAAGATTTCTACACTTATAAGGGGGAAAGACACAGAATTAAGACTTTCAAAATTAAAAGGAGAAATCAGAAAATCAAGAAGAAGAGGAAAGCTACAAAAGTGCTGGGAAATTTCTGAGGGAATTTCTGAGATTGATAATGGAGTAAGACCATTACATCCAGAATAAAGAATTACGCCTTTTTATATAACCATAGAAAGAATTTCACAATGTTTTTAGACAAAATCTATATTAGTAGAATAAAAGAAACTGTATACCTATATATTTGCAAATATTATATGATAACAGTAGGTGGAAAAATGATATAGATTTAGTTAATGTATGAGGTAGTTTAATAGAGGAAAAGAAAGACTGAAGTGTTGTACCTCAATTTTATATTTGTTTTTAATGAAAATAAAAAAATGTGTTTTTTTTAAAAAAAAGAAGTGTAGACTCAGGCGCACACACACAAGCAAACATATGCCATGGTTTGTGGGAGTTAAGGAAGGAAGGAAAGCTTCCTGGATTTCAAAACTATCAGCCCCCCCCCCCGAACTTTGGCAGCAGTAGTGAATGTCAGTGTATCTAGATCAAGTCCAGGCATCCCAATGGGGTTGCTATGACACTGATTTGTGGTCCTGCTTCAGTGCCATAGCACTCCCAATAGAACATTTTTTTAAAAAACCTCTCAGGAAGATCGTGTGCGGGGGTGGGGGAGTGAATTGGCAGTAAAAGAAAGCAGCACAGTTTGAAATGACACACTGCTTCAGAGATGGCTTCTTACTGGAAGGGAAATGCTGTGTGAAATAGGCATCCCTGTACCAGTTTACTCCATGATGGGCCAATAACAGAAACCATTTGCTTTAGAAAGGTAATGTGAAATGGACCTTAGTATTGTGTGAACTGGTCCTTGTGATAGTCAAGGAAGATGTATTTTAAAAAGGCATACCCCAACATCTACATCACCATCTATATTTCTGCCTTATCTGGACTGAGTTTATCTGGACACCTATTCAAGAAATCTCTGTGTCTTGTCTGAATCTGAAGACATGGAAAAACAGAACTGGGCATTATTGATGATGTGACACCAGACAATCTCTCCAGGTGATTTAAATGCATGTTAAATGGCATTTCAAAACTTTTTTATCCAAATGTTTACATCTTGCCTGTCTCTGAAAATTCAAGACTGCTAACAACAAATATGCTACATGGTTTACAAACATTAAAATGCACATAACAAAGCAGATTTCAAAAAAGGTATTTAAATTGCAAAGCCATGTAAGACTTCTGATCAGATTAGATTTTGTCTCCCATATCTAATCTTTAACTGAAATTCTTCTAACACAGAAACACCCAAACCCTCCAGAAAGTTAACAAAGCTAGTGCAACTCTGACTCCTTGCAAGCTATTCTATAATATACATCCATCCAAACAAGAATGCATGAGAATGAGCAGTGGGGGAACACATAGATTCCCGAGAGAGCTCCATTCATGGGCAGCAATTGGTTGTCTGTAAGATATGTAAGATTTCAAGTCATTAAGCGCTTTAAAAGTAAGCATCAGAAATTTAAATTGAACCCTAAAGCAAATATGCAGCCAATGAAGGTATTTCAGAATAATTGAAGTTTATACCATATATTTAAAGGGCAACCCCATGGAGAATGTGTTACAGCAGTCCAACCTGGGAGTTACTGTATCATGGACCAACATGACTAGGTTCAGTGAGCCCAGACACTTACGAGGTAAATATAATTGAAAGAAGGTGCTCATAGGAACTGTGCCAACCTGCTTTTCCAGTTTCCCCAAAACCTTCTCTGTGATCTGCTAATGATAATCTTACTTCATCTAAAATAGGCAGATCAAGCCCATACACAACATCATCCTTCTTAACCAGCATTGCCTCCATCATGTCTGGATTCAGCTTCAGCCTGCCCCCACTCCATGTAACTTCAGCTCAATTATAGCTTCAGAGCACTGGCCTACAACAATAACAACAGACCCTACCTAACTGTGTGCCATATAGTTTCTGGTGATAGCCAATTCCCAAAGATACAGATAATTTTACTAACTGGCCTCGTACAAATGCTGAAGATATGAGAAAATGTATCCTTGAGGACTATACAGGTTAGCAGCTCCTACTCCAGCTTTCCACAGAGTAGTTCATATTTGGGAGACCACAGAGCTGCTAATATCATCTTCTAAGGCTTTCATCTTTCTAATGCTAGGTTGGAACATCTTTTCTTGTAGAAGAAAATGGAGCTTTGAACCACAGTCAATGCATGAGTGAACAACAATAAAATATTATCACAGTTCAGTGATTCTTTGCTGGCACTGGAACAGCAGTGTACATGTGAAATTTTCTGTTATTAAGGGGAACTTCTCTTCCATAGAGGGAGCAATGCCATGAGTACAAACATGCTCCTTGTATGCACCGAAGTAAATGAATAAGGATGTTAATTCATGCAAGAATTCTATATGTACATTGGCTTACATGTACTCTTGACCAAGAGCATTGTTGCATTCCTGTAATCAGGCCAGCATCTGCTTACAGATGAAAGTTGTTCTATTCCATTTGTTCCATTTACTTAATGGTACCTATATATCTAATAGTGAACATGGCCCCATCTACAAACCTGAGAAAAGCCGCACCCTGTGTCAAAACAGCAACAACATAACACACACACACCTCAGTGTCCTTTAGATCAACTTATAGCCTAAACAAGAGATGGCACCCAGCTAGAAAACTTATAGTCAGTTCTCTGTTGAAATTTTGGACTATGAAACCGATTTAAAAAAAAAACATAGAAAGATTTTAACCTAAGGAAAAGAAGCCAAAGTAGGATCGGGTTCTGCTACAGTCTCGGAAGTTTTCAAATAAACATAAGGTATAGAAGGAACTGGCACATACTGAAGACTTGCAAAGAAATAAAGTGGACAGAGTTATTCATATGGACAGAAGCGGGAGGCACCTGGCCAAGTATAGGTCTGCAAGGGCGCAGTTTTGGGTTTCAGCTGGTTAAGGGGAAATTAGCAAGTTCTGAATGCTGGTTTTCAATACACTCAGTATTAAAATGCATCAGAGTCGCATATATTAAAAGTATTTACTCTGTGGTTTTGAAACCTGTATCTCATAATAAGCATAGGTACAGAATAGTCTTATGAAAATATGACCTGAAACTGGAGCGACTACCCCTTCATTAAATGGCCCTGTGAGTTGTTGTTTGTGCCGTGTCCCAAACGAAAGTATTAATAACTTCACAACCATAGGGCATATGCATGTAATTCAGTAGAAACTTGAAAACACCTCTCAAAATTGGCCAAATTTCTGCTTTAATGATACAGCTGTGACTGAAGAGGAGAAGGGAACTACAAGAACTGTAAATGAGGACTAAAACTAAACTTCAGAAACTAAAATGCAGAAAACTGAAAGAAAACTACTGCTAATTCAGTTGCAATGCCTCTTTGCATTGCTAATATCCTGCACATTAATTTGCATTGCTCTTTGATCTTTCACCAATATAGTATTTATAAGAACAGAAATTTCCCACAAGTTAATGCAATTTTTCTGTCTATCTAACTATTGGAGTATGTAAGCTGCCCTTTAATTACTTTATAATTACATTAATGTATTTATTTAAAACATTTCTAACCCAGGTGGTTGATAGTATATTTTTAAAGCTTTCAACAGCAGTACATGTGGTGAATAGGTAACACCATATATATCATTAAAATATCAGCAAATTTCCAAACAAAGACCTCAAAGTGAAAATCAGCAGAGAGCCCTTTAAAACAAGAATGGTTTTAACAGTTCTCCTAAAAGCCAGCAGGGAAGAAATCAGCCTCACCTCCATTGGTAGTCCATTTCCAGAGCATCTGGACAACCAAAAGCCCTGGAAGAGCTTGAGATGATGAATGATACTGGTACACAGAGTCATGCAGGGAGAGATTATGGATTTCATGGGTTATTACTGTTTTGCTTTGTTTTCTGTATTTTCAAAAGTTTTATCCTAATGGTATAATGTTTCAGTGTAACAACCTCCACAATTAACACAGTTATTTTGTTGTATTTTTCAGATATTTTGATATGCCTGACACACAGTTTGGTGTTCAGGCAAATCCACCATCTCCAGCTCCATCGCAGGAGTCACAATTTCCTTATGCTATCTCAATGGGTTCAATATCTACAGCTACATTACCCTCATCGTCCAGACAGGTAAGTGGATACTAAACATACTAAAAGTTAATGACATTGTATTAATGATGAAGCTCTGTCCTCTGTGGCTTGCTAGAAGTGTCAAGTAGCTTGTGGAAATTTTGAACAGAAACAAAGAAGCCATGTGTTTTCACCTCAAAGCATGTGGATCCATAAATTATGCATAAGGTACAGAAACAGAATATGTAGGCTTACAGTACATAGAGATATAGTTTTGCTTTAGAGGTGGGTCATGCATTTTTAAAACAAATAAATGCCTTATGTACACAGTTTTCACTCAGAATTTATGCTTTTACTGATTAGGTTGAGATGGGGCAAATTATATCAACTCAAGCCTCAGGCCAAGACCACTGGAACTACATTGATTTTGTCTGCTTGGCTCAATGGAATTCTGATGACACTGTTCTTTCCGTTCCATTTCTCTGGTCATATTAGTCATCATATTGATATAAGTAATCCATCATGCCAGCAAGTTAATATAGAAGGATGCTAATTGTTTTTGTTCTAGTGTGAAAACTGTGCTTATAGACCACATTGAACAATGCCCTTTCTTGTTGTAACCTATTTTAAAAGCATCTGGCTTTCCCATAAACAGCAGTAAATCACAGATTGGAAACTGGAAGAAACTGGCCATTTAGTTTTGCTGAAAGACTGCAACTTATTTTGGAATCCTATTTTGGAAAACAGTTTGCTAGCCAGTATATATAGCATGTGTCTTCTCCCTTGAGAGTTCTTCCAAACTCATTACATTCACGGCTAGCTCTAAAATCAGGTCAGGCAGTGGCCTCACATGACAGATTTGGGTGGGGAGGGGGTAGCTGATGCAGTCACTAGTCCCGTCACTGCCCAGAAACTGGAGCAGAACACTTCTTCCCTCCTCATTCCCTGGGCATTTTTAAACACAAGGATTGAGTCAGTGTCCTGGGTTATCTGCACAGGGGAAGTCCCATTGGGAACTGCCAAACTGGGGAAATAGGAGGGAAAGAATGTTAGCTGCTTTAGCTCCTAGGTGGGAATGGTGATAGATGGGAGAGACTGGGGTGGGTGAGAGGTGGTAGCAGCGAGGGGGGGGGCAGCATCATCGGATGGTACCTTTTTTGAGCCACCATTGAGTTCACCACTGATGTTTTGAGCACACTGTATCTTGGCTGGCCTATCCCCTTGAACACCCCCACCAGAATTCTCTTTAGGTCTACTTCTCCCTACTCCCATTCCAGTGACTGGTCCCAATAGAGGTAGGAGGAGACCAATGTCAGTTTAAAAAGGCACACATTAGAAAGCATGATATTAGGAATCATAACAAATATATGGGAAAAATAAATGTAAGACAATATACAGCAATGAGCAGGTTTTAAAACAGCCTTAACACAATTATTTAGATTAATTCGGCAATTGACAGCTCCCAGAAGAAGAGTAGGTTTTTATACCTCTGCTTTTCTCTACCTTAAGGAGTCTCAAAGTAGCTTACCATCACGTTCCCTTCCTCGCCCCACAACAGGCACCTTGTGCGGTAGGTAGGGCTGAGAGGGTTCTGAGAGGACCCTGACTGGCCCAAGGTCACCCAGCAGGCTTCATGTGGAGAACTGGGGAACCAAACCCTGTTCTCCAGATTAGAGTCTGCCACTCTTAATCACTGCACCATACTGGCTCTCCCAAAAGTGAGTCTCTAAATGCTTGTGACTTGTCAGTTAGATGTGATGTGTTTGCATGGTTTTTTGCTGACAAAATTCTTCAACTTTGTGGTTGATTAGATTCTGTGTTAATTGGTACACAGGTGATAGAGGTATCTAAAGCAATTTGGGGATAATGCGAATAGGCATGCAGTCATGAGGTTCAATAGTAAATACTTCTTTTAAAATTCAACATTAAATGTAAGAATTGCATTTCCTATTCTTCTGTACTTGAGCATGATACCCACTTTCAGTCTAATCCTGTGCTGAAGTGATAAGATCATGGAGTTGTCTTTCGTAATGCTGTACTTATGGCTGGATGATAGTTTCCTAAGGTAGATAAGTCAGTAAGACCTCTGACTTTTACTCATCTTAGCTAAGACTGTTCTTCTCCCTAGAGCTGGTCCTGCATTGGGAGAGGGGTTGGACTAGATGGTCTCTATGGCCCTTTCCAGCTCTATGATTTTATGATTCTATGAGTGTAGTAAGCTTCTTGTACCTCCCAGCAGAATTTTGTAATGCACCTACTAGTTGCTGGTCTCTTTTGTCCATGGTAATGAGAAGAGGAGCTGCCCTTCCCTGGTAAATTATGCTGTGAGGCAGCAAACCTCTGAGGCTATTATGTCCACTGCAGCAATAAAAATGAGCTAAGCCTGTGCCCTTCCTGGTGAGACTCTGCTCCTATTTGGAGAAATGTTAATGAGTTATTCTCATACACTTGAATTTGATGATGACAGAGAGCTTTAATTGCATCTGGCGTTTTGTCAAGAGCAGTGCAAGGACAGCAAAAGCCAGTAAATTGAATTCTTTTGCAAAATCAACCAAGATTCTTGCAACAGGTCACTGCTTATCTTGAGCAGCATCTGCTGTTCCTAGTACACAATAAATTAATTCATTACCATTTATCTGCCTAATATGCTGAGAACTAATGTACTACCTGTGATTCAGAATGATTCAGTAGAAGGTTTCCAGCCGTAGCTGTTTAAACCCCGTGCTTGTTCCTGGATTAAGTCATCAAATCCATTGGTTTTGAGTACCGGCTATATGTTTAGGGTTGAGAAATTCCTAGAGACTTGGGGGTGGAGCCTGGGGAGACAGGAGTTTGGAGAGGGGAGGGACCTCGGTGGGATATAATGCCATAGAGTCCACCCTCCGAAACTGCCATTTTCTCCAGGGGAACTGATAAAGTCTGGAGATGAGGTGTAATTCCAGGAGATCTCTAGGCCCCACTTGGAGGTTGGCCACCCTATGCTGATGACACCCAGTTATCCTTCTCTATTCCAGTATTTTCCTCCTCCAAGCGATACAGCATTTCAGCTGCCTGATCTTTTCACTTTGATACTGCCTTACTGATGAGACTCAGTGTGTCTGAGACTGAAATTTTTAGCGAACCTTCCATTGTTGATTTATTCTGTATAATTGATCAGGTTTGAAACCTTGTATATACCTAGTTTTTCCTATTCCTTTGCTTTCCTTATTCAGTAAATTGCTAAATGACATCTCTTTTTCCAATATAATACTGTAAAACTGTGATAATTCCTGTCAGCAACTCTGGTGAAAATAGCATTTCACATTTGATTATGTCTCACCTTGACTACTATTATCTTCTTTGTCATGCCATTGTCTTACTTCAGTTGTCAATCTAGAATTCTCCCCCCAAAAAATCAATCACTCATTGCTCAGACAACATGATGTCCTGTCTTAAAGTCCTATACTGGACACTGGCTTCTGTGATATCATCACTAAACAGTGCAGAGGTTTTCAAAGACCTTCACATTTAGATTGAACAAGCTAAGACCAGTAAGGGTTTACAGGAGGCATCCCGTTGCCCCTCTGCTATTTCTTCTTTTGCTTACCTGAAAGCCCCCATAGCCTTACCTTTCCCTGGTCTCCTTCCTACTCACCAACCAACCAACATTTTATCTGCCCCCCCCATCTTTAGTTACATTTACTATTTATTTACTCCATTTTTACTTTGCCTGTCTCCTCAGTGTGGACCCCAAGCATCTTACATCGTTCTCTTCCATTTTATATTCACAACAACCCCATGAGAATGTGTGAGTGGTCCAAGGTCAGCCAGCAAGATTCAATGGCAAAGTGGGGATTTGAACTATGGATGCCAGCCTCCAGGTGGGACCTAGGGATCACCTGGAATTATAGCCCATATCCAGACTACAGAGATCAGTTCCCTTGGAGAAAATTGATGCTTTGGAGGGTGGACTCTATGGCATTGTACCCCACTGAGGTCCCTGTCCTCCACAAGCTCCATCCTCAAATCTCCAGGAGTTTCTCAGCCTGGATTTGGCAATCCAGGTTGGCAATCCTAATTTGAACCTATGTCTCCAAATTCTAGTCTGAAACTCTTAACAACTACACCACATTGGTTTTTGTGGTGTGGCTGTTGTTAACAGTAGCAACCAACTGGGCATGGGTGGGTCATGCAAATTGCATAGTATCAAGTCAGTTGGTGGTGCTGCCAGGCCTAGTCTCAAAGAGACTTCCCTCAAAGACTGAAATAGCCCTAGAAAGGGCCCTTCCCCTTCCCACTGCCTTTAATTGACAGAGACCAAGGTTTTATTTATTTATTTATTCAATGTATACCCTCCCCTCCCCACCAAAGCAGGCTCAGGGCAGCACCGAAGCAGGTATCAACTGGCAATACTGTTGTGGCTGCCTAACAATGGCTACAGAAGACATTTGTTTCTTAAAGTTACAGGCACTGATTCTATTATTGGGTGATTAACCCCTGAATGTTTGTTTGTTTTTTATATTTCAATTTTTTCTGCAAAGCTGGGGCCTTTCTCAGGATCATAGAAAGCTCTGTTGTCTGTTCATGGCTCCAGTCTCTGGATTTAAGTATCCAAAGATCTGGCTGTGTTGAGAATCTCTCCTTTTATATAATTGAGTAGTGGGGTGGCACTTTCCAGCTCTCCCATTGGCTGTGCAATGCGCTCCATCAGTCATTGGCCCATCAGCTGCCACTCAAGAGTACTCACATGCCATTGGCCAGGTGCTGGATCTGGTTCTCTTCCCCATCCGCTCCCACCTCAGCCACTGTTCCCTGTCAGAATTACTGGCAAACGGCTGTCTCTCCCAACGAAGACACTTCTCCTGCTTGGCTCCTCTGTTGAACTAATGTTTCCCTCAGTGGCTGCTGGTAGAAGGAAACCCTTTCCAGGCCTTTGTGAGGAACTCATTGGGGCCCGTCCTGACTAGGGTTGCCAGCTCCAGGTTGGGAAATTCCTGGGTATTCTCTTTCTAAGGAAGCCAGTCTAAGGAAGCCAGAGTTTGGGGAGGGGAGAGGCCTAAGCTGAACAGAATGCCATAGAGCTCACCCTCCAAAGCAGTTATTTTCTCTGGTGGGGGGGGGGAGAGCTGTTGTCTGGAGTTCAGTTGTGATACCCGGCGATCTTCAGGCTCCATCTGCAGGTTGGGTGCCCTAGGCGTAGCAGTTAGTGCTTCAGAGCAGGGTCTGCCAGACAGAGATCAGTTCCCCTATGGCATTATACCCTGCTGAGTCCTTCCCCTCCCCAAACGCTGCTCTCCACAGGATCCCGCCCCCCAGATCTCCAGGTATTTCCCTACTCAGAGCTGGCAACCCTCCTTTCCCCTCAGTGCCTCTTGCTAGGCAACCAAGCTTGGTTCTGTCAGTAAAAGGTCCCTTCCACACCTATTTTGGCCTTTGGGAGAAAACTCATTGGTGCCAGTCCTGACTAGGGTTGCCAGCTCCAGGTAGGGAAATTCCTGGAGATTTTATGGTAAAGTCTATGATACCTGGCGACCTTCAGGCTCCACCTGGAGGTTGGCTACCCTAGGCGTAGCAGTCAGCGCTTCAGAGCACGGTCTGCTAGACCCAGGTTCTTGCTGTGGAAGCTGAATGGATGATTTTGGACCAGTCACAGACTTTCAGCCTAACCTATCTCACGGGGTTGTTGTGCAAGTCAAAAGGGGGAGAAGAGAGTGACCCAGCCTTTTTCCTCACAGTAGCCTCAGTGTCACTTGCTTCAAGAAGGGCTTATACCTCCTGGCTGTGTCTTAAAATGGTATGATAGAGGAGTCCTCTAAAACCATTTTGTCTTGACGAAGATAATTGTGCATTCATTCAAGCAGATGGGTCGGAGGAAAGAGCAAGAGTTGTTTAAGGCATGGTGCAATCTATAGCCATCTCTTTATCTTGCTTTGTTTCCTGTTCATCAGAATGTTAACCAGTTTGTCAGCATTCCATAAATGCTATTGTACATCTACATTGATATCCTTTCAGTAGTAAGGTGATTCGGTTTGTCTTTGAAAAACAACTGCTGAGTGCAATAAATTAAATATTGCTACAAACGTGCATTTTCTTATTTTACAAAATTACTTTCCCCCCAAAATGTTGTTAATCCTGGAAACATATTCTGAATTACAGTTTTGCTAGTAAATGTGAAAGTGAAATCTAGTTGGGTATTTTTGTTTTTTTTAAGTGTTTCCAATTAAAGAGTGGATGGAAGTTAAATTACGGCATTTGAATAAGTGATGCTAAAGCCACTTTTTAGTATATAAGATCTTATTTTATGAATGCTGATAGGGTACACAGCAGGAGAGAGAATCTTTTTAAAGTTTCATGTACATTGAAGCCAAGGCAAGCTTTTAATTCAAGATATATATATATATAT
>NW_015164274.1:244224-248744 GCF_001447785.1 Gekko japonicus
AGAGAGACTGGGGGGGAAGAGAGAGAACGGGGAGAGAGAGAGACTGGGGGGAAGAGAGAGAAGGGGGGGAAAGAGAGAGACTGCCCCCCGTGAGTATTGCGGGTCCCCCCTTGTGTGTATGTATATGTGTGTGTGTGTGTATATACACACACACACATATACACATATATATATATATATATACACAGCCTATGATGTGCCCATTGGTAAGCTTGCCCAAGGTCATTAATTCATTAACCATAAAATATAATCTTATATAAAAATGATTTCAAGATTGGTGTTATCTCTGCATTTGTGTGTGCATGTGTGTGTGTGTGAAGTGCCATCACGTTGCAGCCAATTCATGGTGAACCTGTAAGGTTTACAAGGCAAGACACTAACAGAAGGGGTTTGCCATTTCCTTCCTCTGCATAGCACCCCTGGAATTCCATGGTGGTCTCCCATCCAAATACTAAGCAGGGCTGACCCTGCTTAGCTTCTGAGATCTAACAAAATCAGACTAGCCTGGGCCATCTGGGTCATGGCCTGCATTTATGACTTTATCAAAATATATTATGTATTTAAAATTACTTCATGCTAATTCCTATATCAGCATTTCTATTGCCTGAATGTACATCATCAGTGTATCTAATTTTCAATGTGGCCAAATATCTGGGTATTTAAATCTGGAAACTGGAGCCATGGATACATGAGACAGATCTTTCTACCAGCCTGAGAAAAGCCCCAGGCTTGCAAAAAAATCTGACATGGGGAAAAAACACCCCCAAAATAATAGGAGCAGCACCTGTAGCTTTAAGAAAAGAATGCCCTCTGTAGCCATTGCTAGGCAACTACAGCAGTATTGCCAGTTGAACCTTGGCTTCCAACAGTGAAAGGTAGGGGATTAGGGTACTTTCCAGGGCTGTTTCGTCCTTTGAGGGAGGAAGAAGAAGAAGAGGTTGGATTTATACCCCGCCCTTCACTATCCAAGGGAGTCTCAGAGTGGCTTACAAACTCCTTTCCCTTCCTTTCCCCACAACAGACACCCTGTGAGGTAGGTGGGGCTGAGAGAGCTCTGACAGAAACTGCTCTTTTTCAAGGAGAGCTCTTGTCAGAACTATGGGTTGCCCAAGGTCATCCAGCAGGTGCAAGTGGAGGAGTGGGGAATCAAACCCGGTTCTCCCAGATTAGAGTCCGCGCACTTAACCACTACACCAAACAGGACTCACTGTTGTCAGGGCCAGCGGCAACCAGTAGGCTACCATGTGACTGCCACAACTCAACCAGGCCTGGCTGCTTGATACTATTCAGTAGCAGCCACCCTATGATAACCAGTGTGGTGTTGCAGTTAAGAGTTTTAGATTAGGATTTGAAAGACCCAGGTTCAAATTCCCAGTCTGCCTTGGAAGCTCATTGGGTAACCTTGGGCCAGTCACACACACTCAGCCTAATCTACCTCACAGGGTTGTTATAAGCATAAAATGGAGGAGGAGAGAATGATGTAAGCTACTTTGGGGTCCCCAAAGGTGAAAAAGATGGGATATAAATGAAGTAAATAATAAGTACAGATTAAGATGGGGGTTATAAAAGGTAAGTTGGTTAGTGGTTGGGAAGGAGAGAAGGAAGCAGGGAAAGATGAGAATATGGGGCTGTCAGGCAGAAGAAAAGAAGAGGAAGATACTGGGGGAAATGAAATGCTCTATGCAAGTTCTTGTAAGGGAAGAGCCATGGCTCAGTGGCAGAACATCTGCTTAGCATGCAGAAGATCCCAGGTTCAGCAACTGATTTAAAGAGACATACTACCATAGATATCCATCATGATTAGTAGCCATTGATAGCCCAGTCCAGGCCCGTAGCTACAGTGGGGCATTCTGGGGCCCAGCCCCTTGACTTTTCACTGGGGGACCCCCATGACTTGCCACCTGGCAAGGCCTTCCAACTTATTTTTGGCACTTGCCGCCACTGACAGGGCCGTCCTTCTCTTCCCCCAGCTCTCCTCGGCAAAGAAAGCCCTGCCCTACACTTCCACACTGCTACTCTGTCTCTCGCCCATGGGCAAAGCAGCCAACCCCGCCTCCAGTCCCTTGGTGCTGTTCTGCCTCTCAAGCCCCGCCTCCAGTCTCACGCTGCTACTTTCTTGTCATCGGCCGGCAAAACAAGTAAGCAAGCCCTGACTCTGTTCTCATGCTGCTGCAGTGATTCTGTGTCTTGCAATTGCAAGCAACCCCCGACCATCTACATTCCTGCATTTCTGCCTGCACTCGTCCTGGCCGGGAGGCAAGAGGAGAGAAGTGCAGGAGGAAAGAGGCTGCTGCACCTGGGGCTTTCCCTCCTTCTGAATCTCCAGGTGGGGGGTGGGGGAGAGACGCAGTTTCTCTGTAGGGCTCTGGCAGCCAAGGCTCTTTTGCACAGAGTGGGGTGCGACGGGCTGGAGAGGCAGAGAAGGCACTGCTTTGACCAGAGGGTGCCATCCTCCCCCGTGTGCTCTGGAGAGAGATCCCTGGCACATCGTGGTTTCCCCGGCCCTTGCAGAGGCCTTGGGAGGCCATCTCAGTCCCCGCTCAGCAGCTTCTGAACCTGCCAAAGTCCTGGGGAGGGGATTCCCCCGGCTTGAATCCTGGGACTTTCCCGCACAGGGCGGGAGCTGCTTTGCAGGACACTGGGGGCCTTGGCTTCCCTTGGGCATCCTTGCGCACATTCATGAGGCTGCCCCTTCGGCTGCTCTTCACAGAAGGGAGCACAGAGGATGCCGGCCTCGAGTCCCCAGCAAGCCCCACTTCCTTGGTGCCGCCCCTCTCCTCTGCGGGGTCCAGGGCCAAGGGAGAGCCTAGCGGGCTGGCACTGGAGATGGCAAAAGCAGGAGGGCGCTGTGGTGATTAATGTAAAGACCAGTTGGAGCAGGGGCCAGCCAGCCAGAGTGTGTGAGTTTTTGAATTTTATTTTTGAGTGCCCCCCAATTTTTTACAAGGCCTCCCCAATTTAAGAAATCCTGGCTATGGGCCTGGCCCAGTCATTCAAGAATTTGTCCTCTCCTGTTTTAAAGCCTTCCAAGTTGGTAGCCATGACCACATCCTGTGGCAGCGAGTTCAGCAATTTAACTATACACTGCGTGAAGAAATACTTCCTTTTGTCTGTCCTGAATCCTCCCACCTTTCAGCTTCAGTGGATGACCCTGGGTATTATGGAAGAGGGAGTTGTTTCTCCCTGTCCACTCTTTCTATGCCATGCATAATTTTGTCAAGCTCTATCATGTCTCTCTTTACTTGCCTTTTTTCTAGGCTAAACAGCCTGAAGTATTTTAACTGATCATCATAAGGCATCTGCTGTAGTCTCTAGGGCAAATGGTTGCTCTTTTCTGCCCCTTTTCAAGCTCTATAATATTAGTTTTCAAGTGCAGTGACCAGAGTTATACACAATATTCCAAGTGTGGTCTTACCATAGATATGTGTAAGGGCAGTATGATAGCAGCAGTTTTATTCTCTGTTCTTGTTCTAATTATGGCCAGCATGGGATTTGCCTCTTGCACAGCAGCCACACACAGGGTTGATATTTTCATCAAGCTGTCCACTACCAGTCCAAGGTCCCTTTCTTGGCCTGTTTGCTTCCAGCTCAGATCCCATCTATGTATATGTGAAACTGGGATTATTTGCCCCAATATGGATCACAGTACACTTGCTCACAGTAAACCTCATTTGCCATTTTAACACCCATTCCCCCAGTTTGAAGATATCCTTTTGGAGCTCTTCACAATCTGTTTTTCTCTTAACCACCCTAAATAATTTGGTGTCATTTGAAAACCTGGCCACCTCAGTACTCACTCCTAACTCCATGTCATTTATAAACATGTTGAAAAGCACCGGTCTCAATACAGATCCCCAAGGGATGCTCCAGTGGGATGAATTTCCCCCCACCCTCAACACCGTGCATGATGTGCTGACGTTACCTGGAAGACATCAGCACTTCAGTGATGTTGGGGGGGGGGGGAGAGACGCTCTGCTTTTGGGGCAAAACTCTATGGTTTGAGGCCATTTTTACTATAGAGCTTGTTCAAAAAGCAGAGTGTCACCACCATTTCCAGGTGATAGCAGCACATTGCATGATGTCCCCACCGACTCCCCACCGACTCCCAGAACGCCCCCCAAATCCCACTGCCGGCACAACAAGGAGACCTGGCAACCCTAGATTTATGTTTTACCTTAAAACCAAGTACTCCAATGCCTCGATTTTGGGTTGGAGGCTTCTGGCATTTGCATAGAAACACCCCCACACTGACTTCCGGTTTTGGTGGCTGATGCCGACCGCATCCCCAGGGAGCTCCTGGGGGGTGATCCGCAGACCAGCTCAATGAGAGGGGGTGCGAATGTCTGCGCCCCCCTGGGACTCTTGCGATGGGTCCCTTGCCATGGGGCGCTGAGGGTTGCCTCTCTGCGGGCACGCTGCCGGAAGATTGAGGCTTTCCTTTGTCCCGAAGGTCTCTGCGCTGTGTTTCCGAATGGGACTAAGCTACGCAGGACAAGCGCTTGGAGGTACAGTGTTGAAAT
>NW_015164275.1:0-10846 GCF_001447785.1 Gekko japonicus
TCCTGGAGAAGTTGGCATAACAAAGGCCAGAGCACTTCCTCCCCCAGCAGTGGGCTCTCCTTTATTATTTGAAAGCCAGGGAACTTTAGCTGCGTTCCCTGGACTCAGCTTATTAAAAATTCAACCGTTTAGTTTGGCCCTCAGTTATATAGTCAAGGGAGGAAGTAGTTTGGACTTAGGAGAATCACAGGAGAGTAACCTCTTAACACTCAGTCCAATGGCCCAGCCAGAGTCATGTGAGGAAGTCACACAAGCATTCACCCTCCTTGCTCAATCCCTTCATCTTTTCATTTCTCCTTAAACTGACCTGTGCTTTAAGTGCTAATGTGATATATGTGGTAGCCCAGCAGCTGGAGGGCTGTGCAGTTGTTGCTGGTTGGGAGTTAACTATAGACAAGCAGTGGTATTTTTATGCATCCTTGGCTGGTAGACCACTGGTTGCTGCTTTGACTTACAAAAGAATATCCTGTTTCAAACATTTCTTGAATGAGTCTGAAAATAGCATAAAGCAGTCCAACTTACTAAGTTTATCTTTGCAAGCATATTTTTTGTACTTTAGTGATAATTTACATATTATAGCTCCTTTACCTATAATATGACATACTGTACTCTTGAGCAAGGGTTGAAAAAGCAAGTTGTCAGTTGCTGACTGTGGATAAACAATGCATCCTGTTTAACAAAACACTGGAACTTACCTGAAGGTTTCTTTTCTTCAGTGGGACAAAGTCATCCAAACTGGTTAAGTTATACCTCCTCCTCACTTCAGGCAGGCTATGCAAATTTGTGTAGACTGTATTGTCTCAGAGTGAGACTGACTCTCCAGTCTTAGTATAGACCAGCTGCGTAACAGATTTTACATCTGATTAGATATTTTTTAAAAAATTATTTTTTGCAGTGGGGTGTGGATGACTTCACCCACTGAAGAGAAGAAACCTTCAGGTAAGTTCCGGTGTTTCATTCTTCAGTGGCGGAAGTCATCCAAACTGATTATATGACCAAACTACAACCTGGGTGGAATCCTCATTTTTATTTTTATTTGGTTCAAGCACTATGTTGCACACCTTTCTACCAGATGAAACCTCTGCAGATTTTAACTGGTCCTACTTATAGTGTCTCATACAGGTATAAAATGTGGACCAGGTTGCATTTCTACAGATATCTTCCACCTGCTGTTGCAAGCAGTTGAGGCTGTGTGCCTCATGCTGGGATTGGGATTCTTTTGGTGTACTGACCACTCCACTGTCTAACAATCTCCTTGCTTGCCTCATTTGACAGAGGTGGTCTCAGGGGTGGTATTGAGGACTCCTAGCTTGTTTGTCCTGGGGGACTTAAACCTTCATGCTGAGGTTGTCTTGTTGGAATTGGCTCAGGATTTCATGGCCTTCATGACAACCGCATGGGTGTGCAGGTCACACTTTTGATCTGGTATTTTGTTCTGGGTGGAATGGATGTGATCTGAGGGTGGAAGAACTGATGACGGTTCCTTTGTCATAGATCACTGTTTGCTGAAGTTTAGACTGACAAGGTTACCAAGACTTAGCAGGGATGGGGAATATATTAAAATGATCCACCCCCAGAATCAGATGGATCTTAGTGGCTTTCTGACAAATCTAGGGGATTTTCCTGTTGGTATGGGTAATGTTCTTGTCAATGCCCTGGTTGACCTCTGGAATGAGGAAACGCACTGGGTGTTTGACACAATCGCTCCCAGGCACCCTCTAGCAGGGGTTAGAGCTCAGGGAGCCCCTTGGTTAACTGAGAGGCCCTGGGCCATGAAAAGACAATAGAGACAGCTTGTAGTGACTGTGGAGGATGACTCAGTATGAATCCAATAAGTCATGGGCTAAAGCTCATTTTAAAGTGTACTCACGGCAGTGATGGTTATAAAGAAACTGTACTTTTCTGCCACTTATCTGCACAGTGTAGGCCGGCAGAGCTGTTCTGGTTGGTCAGAAGCCTGTTGGGATCTGACCTGCAAAAGGAGGTGAACTGCTTGGTGTGACAAGCCGTTTCTTTCAACTGAGGAGACCCAGGCAGCCTCCTGTAATTTTGGGGAACTGGGTTTATTTTAAACTATAAACCTTCCCCTCAGACACCAAGTGTTCTAAAGGTAGCTAGTGGGTAGGCTTTGGGTTCGCTACTGTGAGGTAAGTTTTGTGGTGCACAAGCAGAACATGGAGGTCACTGGGGCAGGAATTATATATTAACAACAAAGAAGATTTATTTATTTACAAATAGGTTTCAAGGAACAAATCAGCAGCACAGGTCTCCAGACAGAGAAAAGAGAAACCTGGCTGAGGCACATTAATTTAGAGATTAATTTCAATTTTCTTTAATACTTTCAAGCATAAACAGGCTTTTACCGATTAACCGCTAGGTTAGATCCTCTCTCACACACAGGATTCCACCCACACCAGCCAGCCCTTTCCCAAAGGTCAGACTAAATGGCACAAGGTCTGCTTGTTGCCAGAGACAAGCCTAACAATTGGGTGCTCTATTCTCTGTCAGAAGTAGAGCCAAACCACTCTGCCACACTGCCAAGCAGAGCCACCCTTCCATCTGCCTGCTCTTTCACTGAGCCAGACCTGAGCTCTCACTGCTCTCTCCCTGAGGCAGAACTCAACTCAACTCCAACTTTCCACCCCCCCTTCTCAAAGCTGATTGGATGCTGGAGCAGCACTCCCATAGGCTCGTTTTCCCCCTCAGGGGCGGGATAGCCTTCTGTGAGTAACACTCTGTGGTCTGCTGACACTCTTTTGCTCAATGCTTTGCAGATAACATCTCTCACATCCTACCAACTTGGACTCTACATTAGCAGCGATAGGCTCAGATGCTGTCAGGGTACCAACATCCAGCTATTTGGGATACTTTTTTCAGTTTGTTCAGTATGAAGATGTGGACCTGATCCTTGGAGGTTTGAGGCCACCTGCTTGTATGACCCTTGCCCTTCCTGGCTACTTAAATTTATATTTATTTATTTATTCGGGTATTTCTACCCCACCCTACCCCGCAAGCGGGCTCAGGGCGGCTTACAGAGGCCTAGATATGTCGGGGGGGGGGGAATCTGGCTGGGTCTGAGAGGTAGTGAATGCCTTCTTGAGAGATGGCGTGGTCATCCCAGCCTTGAATCAGGCTGTAGTGCATTCACTACTAAAGAAGCCTACTTTGGAGATTTCAGTAACTATTGACCAGTCTCAAATGTTCTGTTTTTGAGCAAGGTAATTGAATGGTGTGTGTGTGTGTGTAAAACTTCAAGCATTCCAGGATGAAGCAGATTGTCTGAATCCTTTTGAATCTGGTTTCAGGCCTGGTTATGGAACTGAAACAGCCTTGGTTGCTCTAGTAGATTACCTGCTCTGGGAATGGGAAGATGGGGTATAACTCTGATGATGGTTCTTCTTCTCTCAGTGACTTTTGATACCATTAATTACTGGTATGCTTCTGGACCACCTTTCTGGGTGGGGATTTGGAGGTGCCTTCCAGCCCTACCTGAAGGGTAGATTTCAAAAGGTGGAGCTAGGGGACTGCTGTTCAGCCCTGGACTTTAGCCAGTGAGGTCCCACAAGGCTCCATCTTGTCCCTTATGCTTTTCCACATCTACGTGAAACTGCTGGGTCAAGCGATCTGGAGATTTGCTCTGGGTTGTCACCAATAAGTAGATGACTGGCTGATCCCAGGGAGTCTGAAGAAACCCTGAACCAGTGCCTGGAGGCAGTTTTGGAGTGGATGCAGCAAAGAAGCTGAAGCTTCATCCCAACAAGACAGTAGTGCTACTGGCGAGTGGAAGGTCTGACCAAGAATTTAGAGTGTCACCCATTTGGATGTGGTTGCACCCTCCTTGAAGAACAGGTCCATAGTGTGGGGGTGCTCTTGGATCCAGGCCTTCTACTGGATAAGCAGGTAGCAGTTGTACCCAGGAGTGCCCTTTACCAGCTTCAACCTGTTAGCCAGTTACAGTTTTCCTGGGCAGAAAGATCTGGCCACTGATTACATGTAGATTGCACTCTTTGCAATGCACTCTTCATGGGGCTGCCCTTGAAAACTGTTCAGATATTTTATTTGGTACAGAATGCTGTGGCCAGAATGTAGGTGAAATGAGTTGTAGGGATCATATCACTCCAGTCTAGATGCTTTCTCTTACTGTGCAAGGATGTATGCTGGCTACTTAAACTAGATCTTTATCTCCAAATGCTTTTGGATATTTGCTGTAATTTTTTGGTAATAGCGCTGATAACCTGACCTGGGGTATGTAAACTATGGATGCAGTAGGTCAGTGTAAGATTTCACAATATTATTTTAAATATGTCATAACTATAGATTCTATGTCTGCATTATTTTCAGCTAGGAAGAACTCTTCAACATGGTCATTTTTATTAATTCTGGGCTGAAGGTCAGGGTCTTAAATATGATGTTTAAACAGATGTAAAGTTTGACCAGCGTGGTCTCTACCCCAGCCCTCCACCTGACAGACTTAACCCAAGTGGCTTCTGAATAAAATAAGTTCAGCACCTGTGAGGAGAACAGTCATTTTTATTTACTTCCACGGCCTGGAACCCACATATCTGAGGAACTGCCTCTTCTCATATATGCCTGAAGAGTGTTACGCTCTGTGGACCAACATCTCCTGGTTGTCCCTAGGCTGAAGGACGTCCACCTTGCCTCGAGCAGGGCCAGGGCTTTCGCTGCCCTGGCCCCTGCCTGGTGGAACATGCTCCCAGTTGAGATTAGGGCCCTGCGGGATCGTCTTTAATTCCACAGGGCTTGCAAGACGGAGCTGTTCCACCAGGCTTTTGGCTGAGGCAGCGGATGTTCCTATATGGCCTCCCTGAGGTTGTTGTCACCCACCTACCAACCCAAATAATATGCCAAAGAACCTCCCACAACCAGTTGACTTGTCTGAATTGTGATTGTGTTTTAATGTTTATTATTTTAAATTATTTAAATTTTTAACTGTATTTATTTTATTGTTTTATGGTGTTACTCGCCCTGAGCCCGCTTGCGGGATGGGCGGGCTATAAATATAAATAATAAATAAATTCCATGGATGGGGAAATAAGGCAGTTCAGAAAAGAGGATAGAAACTATTAACAGGTGTGACACAATTGATAGTTTAGGAGAACAAACAACAGTTAGCTGCCAAGTTTGTATTCCTGAGGTGAATATTGGTCTTCTCTCAGACTCAAGATTCTCACAGGGTGAATGTGAGCTGGATAGCCCAGGCTAACCCAATCTTGTCAGATCTCAGAAGCTTAGCAGGGTTGGTCACTATGCAGAGGCAGGCAATCGCAAACCACCTTTGAATGTCTATTGCCTTGAAAGCCTTACAGGGTTACCATAAATCAGCTGCAACTTGACAGCAGAACAACAACAACAATGAGCTCCTCTCAGAAAACACAAACCTTTCACTAGTTTGTTCCTCAGAAACTGGGGCTTTGGGATGGCTTCAGTCTCTTCCTCAACCTGCTTTATCCCCAAAAACAGGTTCTGAGACTTCCAAAGTCTCCTGAGACAGGTTCTGTCCCGACTCCCAACTAAAACTCTGGAGATGCAAACCCTATCACCACACATTCGCTAGTTTAGCATGCAAGCCAGTTCTGAGACAGGATCCCTCGGGTCTCTTTCTCTGGGTGTTCAGGCTCTATCTGCCTGAGCTGACAGTGTAACAGCTCCCCCCCCCCCCCACTCTTCCGGCCTTTCCAGGGATCCTGGCTGGCTGCTCTGCTCACATGCTGAACAGGACCAAAGGGGCTGGTGTATTTTGCCCATAGATCACAGATGCTTCCTGATGGAACTGTATGTGACTGGAGAAAATGCAAATTCCTGCCCAGCTTTGTAGAGCAGCAAGGTGACACATTCTCCAATAAAAAATCAGTGGGCAGAATGAGGTGCTGCACCCTTCCTCCGCTGCTGCAATCCCTGGTCATTCTCTTTCCAGCCAGATTCATTTCCCTACTTGGAGCCTGCTGGGAGAAAAATGAATGAAGATTTCTGCAGGGGAGAAATGTGGGCAAAGAGAGGATAGCATACTTTACTGCATTGCTTTACTGCTGTTTGGTAGTGTCTGTATTCAGTATGAAAGTTTGCTGCCACTATATGCAGTTCCACCACCAGTTCTTTCTAAACTGTTCCATTTTGTTAGCAAAACTTCAAACTAAGTTTTAAAATGTCTTGGAGATGGTGATAAATTGAGGGTTTCAGAGATGGCTGATCATGGAAAAGAGTGATCTCATTTTGAAGTCTTGAGGAGGAAAAGAGTGTTCTGCTCCTGCTGTGACCCCCCCCCCCTTTCAACACTCAGGAGGCAAAGGGAAGAATTCCATTGAAGACCTTAATGTTGGCTTTTCCTTCTGTATTTGTACATGGTCGCTATTTTTATTTTCATTTTGCTCACAGTTATACAGTCAGAGATGGATTTTGTATCATTGGTTTATCCATATGGCTGAACATCTGAATAAGAGTCTCAAGATCATCGCTTTCACAGAGGAATAATTTGTTAATCAAAATAAAAAAATAGTTATCCCACTGTTGGTGTACATGGTATTAATTTGCTACAGTATATGATGTTTAAAAATGTTTTATTGTTTCTCGCATGTAATCTCTGTTACTCCACGTTTAATGTGTGCAACTCAATTTTTACATGTAGCTTGAGTTGGATTATTAGTTTAGTGCAGTGATACTCCATGGTTTATGGAGAGCTGCATCTGCAATTACCATCAACCTAAGAGCTACATTTACTTCCTTTCATGGCACGAGGCTTGTACCTCAGGGAGATCTGCAGCTTTCCCATTCTTCTGTTGGCAGCTGTTTCAAGGTGGGAACCACCTGCCAACCACAAGCTCCACCACCATGCAAGGGCCTTGGCCACTTTTCTAAAACATGGGGCAGGTGCCGCAGTGGGGTGAAGTGCTCAGAAGAGCCACTGACTGAGTATCTCTGGCTTAATAGGGCATAGTCTGGAATTAAAACAAAACAAAGGTGAGCAGGTAAATGTAACTTAGTAATGTCCCTTTATGTTTTATGTCAATGTAAATCTAGCAAATTAATACAAATGGCTTATAGAGCAGCAGCATCCATTGAATACTTGGCCATTGGTTTAATAAGTGCATGATGTTCTTTCCCAGTTGCAAGCCAATCTCTTGTATTACTGTTTCAAGAAAAAAAATGTTAGAGGATCTGGCATAATTCTGGTTCCTTTCTTTGCACTACCTGTTTAAGCTTCTGTTGCTAAGGTAGGCTCTGTGCTGCTGAAACATCCTTGCATATCTGATTTAGTGTGTAGTGGAGAACTTGTACAGTGCACAAGTGCCCCAATAATGTTCTGGTGCTAATGCTGTATTTGTTTTTAATGATATAATTAAGTCTGTAACAAAACATTCTGTGTTTTGTAAGTAAAAAAAATCCATAAGATTCAAAATGTTGAATGGTATACTGTGCAATATTTTTACAGATAATTAATTCTGAAAATATTTAGCACATGTTGAGTGTTCACTGATTGTGTTACTAGCATTGTTCTGATCTAAATAAGGATGTTTTCCTGTTGCATAGCCTGATGAGCCTAACCTTTTTCTCCTAGATATGCCCAGCACAGACATAACAGAGGAACTCACTCTTTTGGGCAAAGCTGTGGGCTCTTGAATGCCCTGCTCCTGCCTCTTTTCATGCAGATTCTTTTGCTCCATAATTTGTTTTAAAAGTGATTTGGTGTTATGTCAGGCTTGGCATGATTGCGGATGAAATTAACCAGAATTACCCCCTATGAACTTCAAGCCATTGTAACAAGGGCAACCCTGGCTAATTTTAACTATCTTTGTGCAAATGTATTATTAAATAATTATTAAAACATATATCACATATAGAATCAGAGAAGCATGTGAGACCCTTGTCTTTCAAAACTGTGATCTGTAAATATCCATGCACAAGGCTATAGATGTGTTCTACACTTGTTTCGTACCCCTTTGCCCTTTTAAAAGTACTATTGTGCACTGTGTTTGGCATAATGGTTTGATAGCTGTAGAACATTGAAATACACCAGAGGTCTATACTATTGGGCATTAAAGTACACAGTTGAAATCTGAGAACTGTAACTATTACAATTAATTACAATTCAATCTTAGCTGAAAGTATGTTTGACATGTGAGATAAAATATAGCCTACTCAATGTTTGAACCATTTAATCATGCCGTTGGAAAAGACAAGAAATTTAATAACTTTTAGTGAAGATTTGAACCAAGCAAGATTCTTCAGTCTAATCGGTATTTTCTCCGTCCCCCTTTCCCCCCCATCAGCTTCTGCAATGGGTTGCGGACTCAACAAGTTGGAAAAACAAGATGAAAAACGGCCTGGTAACATCTATTCAACACTGAAGAGGCCCCAAGTGGAAACCAAAATAGATATTTTGTATGAGTATCATTTCCTGGAATTTACAACTTTAAGTGATGGTAAGTCTATTTTCTATTTTAGGATGTTTTAAAAAGCTATCTAGCATACTTGTCGTATTTCATGTTGATAAGAAGAAATAGTAATAAGAAACCACAGCATTTAGGATCTTAGCAAGTAAAGCAACTGACTAAAGCTGCTTTGTTCTGCCTTGGGATGCTTATTTCAAAACAATTCAGCATTTTCCACTTCCAGTTATTTATATATTTTATTTTTATTTATATTATTTATAGTCCACCTTTCTCACAGAGACTCAGGGTGAATTACACACCGTAAATTGATGTAATGGGGGCAGAATGGGACAAATAAGCAATGTTAATAGGATTAGGATAGCAGAATTCTGAAGCAAAGCTGACACAATGTTTATCAAATGGAGTGGAATATCACACATCAGTTGAGAACCAGGACTAGGATCAGGGAGACACAGGTTCAAATCCCCACTCTGTCACTGAAAGTTTGCTGGGTGACCTTGGGCTAGTGGCACACTTTCTCCCTAATCTATGCCACAGTGCTTTTTTGAACATAACGTGGGTGAAAGGAGAATGCAAGCCACTTTGGGCTCCCGTTCGGGAGAAAGGTGGGGTGTAAAATAAATAAATAAAAATAATAATAATCATATATGTCACAGAGAGAGGAGATGAAGATTTTTGACATAGATTTAGCAGAGTAGCAACTGTTTAGCTAATTAGGGTAACATATGTGCTACTAATTGTTTGGCATTCACTGCTCAATATTCACTATGGCTCACCCTACCTTTGAGGAAAGTAGAAAGAAAATGTGTGATAAGTAATGTCAAGTCGTGAACCTCATATTTATTATTTATTTATTTGTTCAATTTATACCCCACCCTCCCCGCTGGAGCAGGCTCAGGGTGGCTTACATAAAAAAAAAACACATAAATAGCAATTATAAAATTATAAAACCTTCTAAAACCATACAAAATTATAACATTCTAAAGTGCTAGCAAGCTATTTCTCTCTTCTTGCTAGCGGGTATTCTACCCGTTTCCAAAATATCATCACAACTTTAAGTAGCCTTTGGGAAAAGACCTCTACCCATTTTTTGGGGAGGGGTATTTTTTGGTATTTTTCATAAGTGCACACGCGTGTGTATGTACGTCTAACCTCTGGTGACTGACCCCTACTGTGGGCCTGGAGGATATTCAGAGGTGGCTGAATAAAGCCTGCCCTCACCTCCCGACTGCTGGTATTCCAAGGAGGTCTCCCATCCAAGTACTTGCCAAAGTCAACCCTGCTTAGATTCCAAGATCTGACGAGATCGGGCTTTCCTGGGCTATCCATGGCCGGGGCAAGACCTCCACTCCTTTGATAAGCATGCACACAGTGTGTGTTAGTGTTCACTATATACAGAGCCCAGTTCTTTTCAAGGCCTACTGTAGAAAATGTTTTTCTGAGGCAGTATTTTGTGGGCAGGCATTATACTAAGCATGAAGTTGTTTTGGCTCTTTGGATACTTGCTTTTATTATAAACAGCCTTGTTCATTATTTGTAGGTTGGAGTCATTCATATTAAGTGAGTAGGAAGATTGTCATAAGACAAACATGCTCTGTTGAATTTGTGTTATGTTTGTGAGACTGTAATGTGGGCTATCAAGAAAAACATAGTAAAATATTAGATATTTATTGTCAGTGATCATTTTGACTTTGCTTTGTAATGCATTGTTATGTCCAGCTATATTGCTAATTTTGACTAGTGCTGATCTAAGTAATTTAAATGTGCTGCACAATTTCCTGGCCCATTTCTTGTTTCTTTTTCTTTTTAAACATAGTGTTAAAAATAACTTGTTAGCAAATGAGGTGGTCATGTTCTTCAGTTTTGAAAGTATAGTCATGCAGAAAAATCCTTTTACATCTGCAGGACTGAGATTTATAACATATCTGACATTAATTTGTGTAACAAAACCCATAAGTCCATGATGCATTTTAGTATTTAACTTTTATTTTAAAAAATTCCTATGGAGGTTGGCTGTTAGGGATTCTGGTGGGGTTTTTTAATGCTTTGAATTTAAATTGTGCAGTAAGCAAAATATGGCTAAGACATCTAAAGTGAAAAGGCAAAACTTAGGGGTGTGAATCAAACCATTCTCCAAGTAGACTTCCTTCAATAGGGTTGCCAGGCATAGCTGGGTGACTGGTGGGAGTCTGGCATATGTGCTGTCAGATAACAGTGTGTTGTTACTTCTGGGGAAAACTCAGAAGTGATGTCATGTCATGCTTCTCTAATCACCAGAAATGCTATGGAAAACCATAGAATTTCTCATGATTCCTAGAACAGACAGATATCACTTCTGGGTTTTTTAACAGCTTTTTTTTAACAATATTTTTTTCTTGCTGGCTGCAGGAGCGGCAGTGGGAAGCCAGAGCTGGGGGCGACTGATGGCCCACCCTCAG
>NW_015164275.1:10961-29466 GCF_001447785.1 Gekko japonicus
GGGAAAGAGCCTCAGAGGCATATAATGCCAGCCTCCAAAGCTGCCATTTTCTCCAGAGGAACTGATCTCTGTAGTCTGGTGATCAGTTGTAACTATAAAATGTAAACTGGGATTTGAAAACCTAGATTTGTAGCCAACTATCCACCAGAGCAACAGACACAGATTTTCCTCTGTGTTCCCTCTTTTTTTTTTTTTTTTTTTTTGACCACTGAGAAAATGATGTGTGGAGCTGTAGGGCATATGTGGGCAAAAAGCCAAATGGGTTCAGAGTAGCAATGAGGATGTGAAATTGGTTCCACAAAATCTAGAGGTTCACTTGTTGCCCCTAATATCAACCAGGGAAAACCACATACATTGCAGTTGCAGCAAATGTGTATTTTTGTCTACATCAAGAAGCGGGAAGGCACACTTTTATCTATCCCAGCATATGGGAGGAGACTTCTAGGAGAGCCTTTTCAGCTGCTTTTCCCCATGTTATGGAATTCTTTGCCCAAAGGAGTGAGGCTGTGGCACCATCTTTGCAGGTCTTCTGGAGAAAGTTGAAGACATTTGAGAAGGCCTTTGAGTTAGATGATAGTTTGACATTGCCATGATAATTTTATGCAATAATTTAAATATTTTAAAATCTTACTTATGTTTCTGTGAGTATTGTGAACTCAGTATGGGGCTGAAGGACACCCTTGAAATTGACTTGCAAAATATTCGAATGATTTAGTGTTATTTGAATACAGGTAGTACAGAAAATCAGGGTTTGGTTGGCCACCTATTCAGGGTTCCAGCTAATTTTATCTAGTTAACCACAGTTTGTACTAATTGTGGCAGTTGTGACAACTTTGTGTGGTGGTGGCCAATGTGGTCACAAGGACAGTGATACAAGGGAAATGTCCTTCCTGATGGGAAGTGGAGAAGAGGCACGAAGCAAACAAACCAGGATCTTTCACACAAAACTGGGATTAATTATATCAAGCAAAATAAACAAAGCCTGTTACACAAATCCTGGTTTAAGCAAACTACAGCTTCTGATTTCTTTGGCTTAGCCTGTATTGAACAGTTTATTTTGGGTTAGATTTCAGTTCCAGTGTCCAAGTGCACAATTTTCCACATTGTTGAAAGAATGTCCAAATAACTTATTTTAATTTTTTAAACCAACTTGATTTTAGCTTACATCTAGTTGAATTGTCAGTCATGACACGGACTTGGTGCCCAGCATATGCGTTTTAATAAAATAACTTGTAATGGTGGGAATTTAGTTGAACACTCACGCAACTGTTGCTTGATAGGCAGATGGCTAAAATCTTTTACACTGAATAGTGACAGCTTCCCTGCTGAGCGAAGATGGGAAATCTTGTCTTTTTACCGAGATTTAATGTAAGCCACCAAATGCAAGTAAATTATTTTCATAAATGGAAAAAAATAGAACTTGACCCTTTATGGCTGTCAGTTACAGACCTAACAGGGAAAATTGTAATAGGGTCATAAGTCAATAGACTGTGGTTTTGCTGGTTCTTGTTTTAACCCTTGGCCTAATAAATTTAACTATAATAGTAACTGATTTCTTGTTTATACTACCTATGCAGATAGAAACAATTACACTTCTGAAGATGTGTACACCAGTGTTCCCTCTAAGCTGAGTTAGTGTGAGCTAGCTCACAGTTTTTTAGCCTCCGGCTCACACATTTTTGTCTTAGCTCAGGAAGGATGGCTCCAGTGCAAATTAATGTATGCAGTGGCCAAATCACCTGCTCACAACTTTAATGCCAGTAGCTCACAAAGTAGAATTTTTGCTAACAGGACTCCACAGCTTAGAGGGAACATTGTACACACAATACTTTCCTTACTCTTTGGATGGAGAGCAAGCTGTATGTGATGACTTTATAAAGCATTCTCCAGTCATTCCTGGGGGGGAAAACCTGAGAAATCTAGTTGATATGATAAACATATTTGCTTGGATAGCTGTCTGCCACATTGGCAAAAGGATAATGAAGAGCTCCCTTCCTTCTCTTGTTAGACACTTAAAGTTTTGGAGTTCAGAACTGAACTGTTTAAACATAACATTTCAAAGACTTTAAATGTATTTACTATGCATATCGCTGATTCAATTTGAAGTGAAATGCATGATTTTTGATTTCTAACTGAAGAGTGACACGAGGATTTCAAATTATTAATGAAGGGACTGTGGAAAGGGTGAGACAGGGATCAACAAACTCTAATGGGACCAGAAAAAATGGGAATAAACCTTTATCTTGGAGAGTACAGTTGTTTAGGGTCCATGACAGTATGTACCGAAATTAATCCAGGCAGAGTCTAGGGTTATAGCTTTGTATAATTTATTCACAAGTAGCCCCAGTGATATCATTAAGCCTGTTTGTGGAGAAAGACTTCATATCCTATTTTCTTCTGGTCATCTTCAAAACAGGTTTACCTTTCCACATAAATGCTTGTCCCAAAAGACAGCTTGAGAAGAAGGGAGCCAGCATCATTAGGAACAAAACTTTAAGGACTACATTGAGACATGGGGACTGGTCTATATGTACCTGAATGCTTTGTAGAAAATGTCATTTTGTAGGAAAATCCCCTCATCCTGTTATGTTGTATATGATTTATATATGTCCTTTTGTACAGATTTTTTTTTAAAAATAGATGATTTTGCAGTGCATGTGCACTATTTTATTCAGTGGGGTTTACTCCCAGGCAAGTGTGTGTACAACTGTAGCCTTCCTATAGTTATTACTTTATGCTGAAACTGTGCCTCTGTTTTATTTTGTTTTACTTCTGCTTTATCAACTTCTCGTTCCTTTCAGTCTTGCGTATTTCATGTTTTTTGGCTTGCAAAGATTCCTGTTTTTAGCACGTAACACTGGCAATGCAAAGCTAAGTGCTTAATAGTTTTATTTGATCAAACAAATAAGTATGCCGTGCTTTTCACATTCTACAGTATTGCCCAGGCTGAATGAAATGCAGATACAGAAAGAAGGAATGTCAATTTTGCCCTATTAAAGTGATTTCTATAAGGGGCATTCACAGTTTTATGCGGTGACATTGTAGAAAAAGGAATTGTTTCAGCAAGCATGGTCTAGCAAGCTTATACAAGTTGATTCTCCTCTGGTATCAACTTCTTCTTACAAATCTTGGACATAGCAATTGGAGACAGAAATTTGGGGTTTCCCTTAGGATAGGGCTTCCAGTAACTAACAGTACAATACTAACAACACTTTCCTGAGAGTAAGCCCCACTGAATAAACCTAAGCAAAATTCTGAGTAGACCTGCTTAGGATTGCACAGTAAATAACCACATCATGGTGTGATCATTTGGGAGATTTTTGTTAATGCTTAATAAAGTATAGCTTGACAACTTCTTTTGTAGCTGCAGACTTTTCCTTTGGTTTTACAAGAAAAAGAACACAAAATATGACTGACTGCTCATGTGGGTTGTGAATTTTCCCCTGTAACAAATAATCAGGGCTACTTTTGGGCAGGAACACATAGGAACGGAGTTCCAGCTAGCTTCCAAGCCCAGGGGGTGGGCACAGGCAGCAAGCCTTGCCCCCTGCTCCCAGCAGCCCTCAGTTGTGCCACGAGAAGCAAGAAGCAGGGACGTAAGTTGCATAGCCCCCCCCTTCCCGGTCCATGCTGAGGCGCAGGGCCCGGGGAAGGCCTGTGCCGCCTTTCCTGGCTGGTGCAGGGCCTGGGGAAGGCCTGTGCTGCCTTTCCCAGCCCATGCTGAGGCGTAGGGCCCGAGAAGGCCTGTGGAGCCCCCCCGCCTTTCCCGGGGTGTGGCCTAATATGCCACTGAGCTGTGTTGTCAGGGGTGTGGCCTGATATGCTAATGAGTTTCTGTTGGGTGTGGCCTATTATGCTAATGAGTTCCTGCTAGGCTTTTTCTACAAAAAAGCCCTGCAAATAATAAAACTAGGGGTGGGGGGTGGGGGAGAGGTGCCGGAATTCTGAAAAGGGAAATGAAGTTTTTAATCTGTATACTGAAAACTCATAAACTTTTAAACATTTTTAAAAGAATGTTGTCGAAGAGGTTCCTGAATTCCATTTTGGCATGTTCCCCCAGAAAAAAAGCCCTTAATAAAATCCCAGTGGCATGGAACAAGTGGCTAAGGGTCCCCAATTATATGTTTAATGTAAAATATATAGAACAATTGAAAAAAATGAATCATCCCTCTTTTCCCAAAAATCTTCTGGATGTTTTTCTTGTATAATAGGCAAATTACCAGGGTTAGAAAGGCCCTAGGATTTTAAGCAGTTCAAAAATAACTATTGTTAATCTATCCTAATGGGACCAGTTCTTATCCTATTCTTATTATATTTTAGTTACAATGTATTTGACTTTTTTTAATGTCATGTAATGCTGAAAGCAGAAGCTTGAATAAATGTTATGATGGGAGTTTTTAAAAAATATAAAAGGTTAACATTTTGAGTGATAAGCAAATGTGTGGAAGAGTGAGTAAATGCTTCTGGAGCCTGTCTGGGACCAAATCCTTGCTCATCCACCCACTCTTTTCCTTGGTGCTCACTAAATTTGCGATAACAAAATTGACAGGAACTGCAGCTTGATAACAGAAAGTCAGACAATTATGAAGTATTTTATTCAGTGAACATGTGGTGAAGAACAATGGAAAATAATCTTGCAGAATATGTTTTAATTTTAGCCATTTGATCATTTGAAAAGCTTCATCAAGGCAGTCAACCCAGCTGGCTAAAAAAGAGACAAGACTGCAGGGAAAGACAGATGCTGTTTCTGAGCGGAGATTTCCTAAATAAACAACACAATGCAAAATTCAAACAAAAAAAAATTACTCTGACACAGTTCCAAACTTTTCACAACGCCGACATAACAAGAGCCCACTTACTCTACCATTCTCTCTTCTCTCTCTTTCTGGTTTTGACATATAGGATGCAAGTGGATGTTAATTTTGTTTTGCATTTTAATAAATGGTACAATGGATAGTAGCGAATTAATTCATACAATTTAGCACCCTTTGTCAGTTCTAAGTATCAGGAAACAATTTTAAAGTAAGACCGTTGTTGCAGAGCTTAGCCAGCAAAACATAACAGTGGCAGACAGATGCTTATTTATATTTCATTAGTAACCATCTCACTTCATCTCTTTACTTTCTCAAAACTCTTATCAACTTAATTTCTAATCCTCATAGCTCATTCTCTTTTGGATTAATTCCTTTTATCATTTTATTTGGAAATATGTGGCATCTCTGGGACTCCTCAAAGCCTGGAGATCTTTAATTTTTTATGTACCTTCCAAAGTATGAAGGCTTTTTTCATACCTGATATGAAAGACTTTACACAATGAATGTTTATGAGAAGGTGGAAGGAATGTTTGTCACTTAGCACATCTGTCAAACTACTGCACATTGATCAAGTGTAAAGGCTTAAATCAGAAGCTAATTAGAACTTTCCCCCTCTATCTTAAAGACATTTCTTCTGTCAAAGCTACAACTGATCTTTGGAAATATTTCATCTCAAACAACTCTGTTTTTCTAATAGTAGTGCCTCATCCGCTGGTGGAAAACTCTGCCGTCAGACGAGTGGAGTCATTGGATTCAATCCTCTGCCTCCTGTCAAAATTTACAAAACAGAATTCTAGTGGAACCTTAATTGCTTCCTATCTTTGGCTGGAAACTTCCTGGAGATCTGAGGGGGTAGAGCCCAGGAAAAGGGTTTGGGAGGGGAAGTACCTCAGTGGAGTATAATGCCATAGAGTCCACACTCCAAAGCAGCCATTTTTTTCTAGGGGAAGTTCTCTCTGCGGTCTGGAGATTATTTGTAATTCTGGAAGAGTTGCTACAACTTAAACACAAACAATATGGAGTATATGACTTCCACTTGTCCTCTTCTCTTCAGTCCACAATGCCCTCCATGGTGCCCCTTCTGGGGGATCCCCAGAAACAACATGAGAAGAGAATTGGGCTGCTGTGGGAGCATGAAAAGTTGCAGAAATCACCACTCCCTTGTGAGCACAATGGGATTCAGCCCCTAGTCTTTCTTCCTTTTATCTTGTAGTGAACTGCCGGCAAGGTATTTACAAGTATTGACAACTTTCACAGCACCACTTACATTTGCTCCAGTTTTATCTCCAAAGGTGTAATTTAGAATAAAACTACTCATTCTTGAATTGGAATATTTTCCCCTCAGAATTGAAACTAATGGTATGGATACAGGGGCATAAACTACAGGGGAAGCGGGGCTCAGCCTTCCCTGGATTTCACAGAGGGGGTTATCCCCTCTCTGAGCTGCCAGGTAGCATCATGAAGCTGCTTAAACTGTGCAGTCTCATCTTCTGTACTCGCACAGAGGCTGCCAACTCTGCTTTCTTTCTCTGGGACTTTGGGACATTTATTTGCCATACAGAAGCAATCCTCCACTGCCTTACCTTGTTTTTTCTTTGGGATCTTTGGAAGTTCTGCCTGAAGCCCCTACTTTCAACCTGTGGATCGCTGAAACAGACAATGTTCTGGAAGTTAAAGTGATTTTGGTATTGTGGGACTTGCAGCTTTAGCAAAAAAGGGGATGGGAATATAGCTGTGTATGCTGGGAGGGAACAGAGGCCTGTGGCTCAAATGCTGGAAATGAAGGTGATTTTTGGTGTCCTGAGACTTGCAGCTTTAGAGAAAAAGAAATGGAGATATGGGAATAGCCATTTTGTTTTTGTTTTTGTGCACCTGTATATGCAGAGGGAGGAGATAAAGCTGGTTTACCAAATGTAGAGAGAGTAAGATCATTCTGAAGGCCTGGACCCTACTTCAACTGAACAAATGGTCTCATCATTTCGGGTTATGAAATCAGAGAAGCCAGTATTTACTGTGGATTCTGAGATGCGTTTGGAAATTCATATTGTGTATTCAGAATGTGTGTGGTGTAGTTGTTAGAGTGTTGATCTGCGACTGGGAGACCAGAGTTCAAATCCCCACTTAGCCACGAAGCTCACTATGTGACCTTGGGCCAGTCACAGACTCTCAGCCTAACCTGCTTCCAGGCACTTAGCTACAGTGGGGCATTTCAGGGCCCTGCCCCTTTAATTAAAAGCCCGCCCCACAAATAGTCATGCCAAAATTCTTCTTTTTGAGGAGAGACCCCTGCTGTCTGCTCCTGGCAGCGGCTGGGGTGAGAGCCCCTCGGCTTGCCCTCAGGCTTCCCTCTCCCTCCCACTGTGGAATTTGGGGTGGGGCATCATGGGACCTGGGGAAAAACAGCTCAGAAGGCATTTAAATACCTTTTGAGTTCGCTTCAACAGGGCAAGAAAGCTTAGAATGGCACCCAAGAATGGTACCTTCAAGGCATTTAAATGTCTTCTGAAGGCAATTAAATGCCCTCTGAGCTGTTTTTTCCAAGGAACTGATATGCTCGCTGTCCTGTATCTTGAAAGGAAGGGCTAGAAACAGGCTTGGAGCCTCCCACTTTGAAGACAGGCATTCAGATTAATTTAGTTAACTGTAATTTAACTGCCCCCTTAAAAATTTAAATGCCCCCCAAACAAAAAAAATCCTGGCTACAGGCCTGCCTGATTCATTGGGTGGTTGTAAGGAAAAGAGAGAGGGAGAGGAACAGGGGTCATTTCGTAGAAAAAGAGCTAGGGGAACTCATTAGCATAACTCATTAGAATATGCCACACCCCCTGACATCACCGGAAGTGTGTCATAAGGCCACACACCCCGCCCCCAACGGTCCCGGCCGCCACCAGCTGAATGAGGGCCGGAAGCGGGGCGGCCAGAAGCAGGGGGCGGGGCTTCATCATGTGCCCCGCCCCCGTACCTCACCCGGGGGAACTGCGGTCCCCCGCGTTCCCCCCTGAAATGACCTCTGGAGAGGAAGCATTTCCTTTCAAACACAAATGAAATATTTACTCAAATTCTCTCAGTGAAGTTTATGACATCTTTCACAAAGTCCTCTTTCTTTGACTGAGATTCAAACTATTATATGTGAAAACATTATATTTTTAAAACCACATGATTAATTGTTGATGGCATATGTTTTTGAGAATCTAAATCATTTCATATTTAAACAATTTAATATAGATTAATAAGTGTGGGCCTGGACCAGGTTTAGCCTCACCCTGGAGTTTGAGAAGTATATGTCCTTGTATGAATATCTAACAGCAAGTTTGAACTATGTCTGCAGCTGTTTTTGAATCCAGTATTTTAAAGTAGCAAGTGGGAGGCCCATGAGACTTGGTGGGGGGGAATCCCATCTCTCCCCGCATAGTGACTCCAGGCCCCACTACCTACCTGCAGCGACAGCATCGGTATCTGAGAGCTGATCCAAGCCCAGAGCAACTCCCAGCATCCTCCACCACTGCAGCCGGGCCTAGAGTCCTTTGCTGAGCAAGACGGGCTTGGAGTGGCTCCCAGAGCACTCCGCTGTGGCAGCCAGGCAGTGAGCAGCTCCCAGAGTGCTCCGCTGGTGCAGCTGGGCCTGGAGCCTCTCCCAGCGTCTGCCACAGTGTCAGCCAGGCACCAGGCCACTCCTGGAGTCTACTGCCATGGCAGCTGGGCCTGTAGTTGCTCCTGGCATCCTCTGCCATGGCAGCCGGACCCAGAATTGACATCAGCAGCAGCCACTGCCACCAGCTCAGCTGGTGAGTGCATTGTCTGCACATGCACAGAAAATGCATTTTTTAATTATTTGGGGGGATTTAAACCCCCAGTGTAGTTTTGTAAATTTTTCTCATTTTTCTGCAAGCCTGGGGAGTACCCCAAGTTTGCAGAAAAATACGTTTAGTGTTAGTGTGGTCCTCCTGATCTGTGGATTTAAGGATCTGCAGATGGAAGCCACACGTCGCTATTACATATATAGATGTGTGAATTAAAGGGCAGACAGGTCTTGCCTGTGGAGTTAATCTGCTTCATATGTAAGAGGAAGAGAAGAATTAATAACTCATGTTTTCAGTCTAGATTTAAAAATTTGTATCTTTAAAATCTCAGCACATGGATGTTTTTCTGATTTCGAAATTTTTCTGTTTGATGATTCCACTGATGCAGCGGGCAATGTCAAGATGTGTCCAGTGAACCTCTCAAGAGAACAAAGGCTCTGGATCATATAGGGCTAAGCCTCAGTAATAGCTAAACAATTCTTCAGAAGTGGAGGCAATATTTCGCATATTGAAATGTGAAGCATCGTTAGACCTTGCTGCTAAAGAAAGAGTTGCTTTTAATCGACAAGAAGCAAAAGTGCAATATCGTGATACATGGTCTGAATTTGTAGATGTATTTGGGCATTAACGTGTGTATGCATTAGGTTAAATACGGTATGAGATTAGCTAGATTTTTCAGGCTGAACAGGAATTTTTGGGGACTATTTCTAACTGAAGTGATATTGTCCCTTTTCACCGGTTTCATACTGTAACATTATGTATCAAGGAGCTTAACTTTTTAGAATAGCTCTGGTTAGAGTAGACTGGTAAGGTCTTAAATGAAGAGGGCAAGTATAAAATTTGTGGTAGCTCTGGCCAAAATTTTGGCAGGCCACTTGCTGGTGGTAGCTCACACCAGAGTTAGGATTAAATTAATTTAAAATGTGTCTCTCATTACTTTTCAGAAGTTTTAAAATAAATAAATGAACAGATTGTTTAAAAAATGAAACGGGCAGAGCTTGGCAAGCACATTGAAGCATCGATTGAAGAATGGATTTCTAAGCTCTCCCTTGGTGCTGGGCAAAATTCCACTGCACCCTAGCTGCTGTAGGGATGTTGGTAGGGTTCAGCAACCATTGGCACAATTTGTGTGCAGAAAATAAGGTGCCCAAAATGCTCTTTTGGTAGTACTTTTTCCCTTGCTATACCTGAAACAAAAAATAACTTACAGTTCACAAATTCAGAACACGGTGAAATAGAGTGTAGTGAGGGTTTAATATATGTCAGAGCCAACCCCGTAGCTAAGGAGTCTTTGGGGAGGGGGGCCTACCAGCTAATTAAATTAACTTTTATTTAATTGGTGGAATTCCTAAGGCAGCCCCGGCTGCAACCAAGGGGGGAGGAGAGTGCTGCCGCTGCCGCCGCCGCCGCCAACAGGAGGGACAGCCCTCACACTGCGGATGAGCCCTCGGGTCTTGTGGGCGCGCCAGGGCACTCTCTCTCTCTCTGTGCCTCCCTCAGTGACTGGCCACCAGCGAGCACCCTGCCGAGCTTCCCTGCCTCCCTCCCTCTTGGAGTGGACATGGACAGACAGGAGGCCGCTGCTGCTGATTCCACCAAGTGGCTGCCAGTGCCTCCCGCTTCGCAAGGTGCATTTTTGAAAAATCGCCAAGAGTTCTGAACACGGAACTTCTGGCGAAAGTCTGGATTGGCCATGTTTTGCCTCAGCAGAGGACCACATAGGCTGGCAGCATCCATCTCCTCTAGATAGATACCAAGACTCCCACTGAACTCTTACCCGAGTGAAGCCTCCTCAGAGCAAAGTTTTAAAAATCTCTGGGAACTTTGTACACAGAGCTTCCAGCCATGTCTAGCTGGGCAGTACAGCGATTGTGCTCAGACTGGCTCCCAGGAGCAGCAGCAGGCAGGGCGGAGTCACCAGCTGTTGGGCTGAGGGCAGTGACGGAGGGAGGGAGGGGGAGCCGAGGATTGGAGAGGGGCCTTTAAAAACCACGGGGGGGCAGTCCCCGTGGGTCCTGCGGTAGCTACGTGCCTGGTCAGAGCTCATTTCCATCTGAACTGAACCTAGGGCTGCTAAACTCCAGGTGGTGGCTGGAGACCACCTGGTATTACAACTGATCTCCAGGTGACAGACATCAGTTTACTTGGAGAAAATGGCCGGTTTGGAAGGTGGACTATATGGCATTATACCTCACTGTGGTCCCTCCCCTCACCCTGTCCTCTTCAGGTTCCAACCCCAAAATCTCCAGGTACTTCCCAGTCTGGACTTGGCAACCCTAACTGAACCCTCGAATGCATGAAGAAATATGCCTGTGAATATTTGCAAAATTATTTCTAAGCTTCTAAACTTTCTAAAATTCTAAATGCATTTAGGATTAAGGAACAGGGACACACAGCTCTGTTACACTATCCCCCTTAACTCTCCCAGTGCTCACTAGTTTTTTAGTTTTGTCTGCTTTCTCTATAGCCTGTGGTGGACTACTCATTCCTCATCATTTCTAGGTACTGCAAGAGCTGTCCCTGGATACTGAAAGAAATATAGAACTGGGGTTTCTCAGTATGCCAAGGATCTCCATCCTGTAATATCTCACCTTATTTTGACTGCTCCTGTTCTTTAGGAAAATATTCTCTCCACTGGCCAGGAAAAGGGTGGTTGTTATTTTTGCTTTTCATTTGTTCTTTCAAAATGTTTCTATAATTTATTATTGCTAAAGAAGCACCAGTACATACATGGATTATTTCCATAGGAAGATATTCAACTTTGCTGTTTCTTGACTTAAGTCCTATCCTGGTTTGTCAGCATTTCTTTCTGACTTTAGAATTTTGGTTCAACTAATCTCTAGATAACTTGTGTTAGACATTTGCCAGGGATTGCTGAAACTATTGGTCATAACTTGCTCCATTAGCTAATGTGCTGTGCTATTTACTGAAGTGTGTAATAAACTGAAAAAAGCTGGCCTGTAAGCAGGGCATAGTGCAGTTTGGAGGCTTTGGTTGATCACTTCCCCCTCATGAGAAAAGTGATAAACCCTTTCAGCCAGTATGTGCTCATACAATTTAAAGATCCTTCAGGGAAATATCTGTGTTTCCAGTACAGCCACTCAGCTAGCAATCAGCTGAACATGAGAATGAAGGCAAAGAAGAAACGAACTTACACTAAAGCTACATACTTTTGTAAGACGGATGCTGTACTACTGAGATGCCGTTTCCCACCTAATTTGTAATATTTGCACGTTTCAGGTAGTAATGTTCCTAAGTGCTGGTAACGATGGCTCTTCTAATACATTCAAGAAATAAAAACAGGATAGAAAACTGTATGTGTTACTATTTACAATTCATTAGTGTTGCCAGCTCTGGGTTGGAGATTTTGGGGGTGGATCTTGGAGAGGGTGGGATTTCGGGAGGGGCGGGACCTCAGCAGGGTATAATGCCATGGAGTCCACCCTCTACAGCAGCCCTTTTCCCCCAAGGGGAACTGATCTTGGTCATCTGGAGATCAGTTGACTTAGTGGGAGATCTCCAGGTGCCACCTGGAGGTTGGCAACCCTAGACTTCATGTCCCCCCCCCCCTAGTAGCCTCTCTACTGTCTTTAAAGCTTTAATTATTATAATGGAAGTTAAACACCCATCTTTGAGGGATTTCCAGATTTCTTCTGCGTATCTGTTACTGTTTTTAAAAATAGGACGATTTATTATTTATTCAGTTGAAAGAGAAGCTTAACATGAAAACATTTTTACCAGTCTGTTTCCCCCCCCCCTTTACTGGATCTTAAGCTCCATTGTTATCTCTTTGGGATTCTGTTTGTACGTGGGTTCTTTAAACTTCTCTCCTTGCAGTTCCTATTTCAATTTTTTTAAAGGTAATTTAGGGTTATTTAACAGTATTTATGTTTAGGATAGCTTCCTTGATGCAACATAGCAGATACTGTATTTTTTGTAGATCCAGTCCCATTAATTTAGTATGTCAATCAATTTAGTGATGGGTTTTTTTCAGGAATTTGTAATGGATTTTTTTCCAATGCTCCTTGTATTTGCTGAAAATGTATTTGTAAAACTGGAAGAGAGGAACTAATTTTTACTGAGCATACTAAAATATTGGAAATAATGCTACCCTTGCATTATCATTCTAGGATAGAAACCAGCCTTGCATGAGTGTTATGTCTTAACCTTCCATGGTCCAGTTCTCAGCTGACAAAGCAGCTTTTGACGCAAATCAGCCAATGATGTTCTCCAGCATGGCATATCCTATCATTCAAAAGAGTGCATGGATTACTTAAAGCATAATTGAAGTTTAGGACTGCCTACTCTGGGTTGGGAAACACCAGGACATTTTTGGGGTGGAGACTGGGGAGGGAGGGGCTTGGTGAAGGGAGGTGTGGGGCCTTGGTGGGGCCTAATGCCATAGAGTTTACTCTCTAAAGCAGCCATTTTATCTGAGGGAACTGATCTCTGTCACCTGGAGATCAGTTCTAATTCCATAAGATCTCCAGCCCCCACCTGGAGGTTAGCAACCCTATTCCAGATTCTCAATGGAAAGCAGTCCAGAACAGGAGAAATACTTTACACAGGGCTCTTTCTCTCCCCCCCCCCAACATTCTGCAGCTAGGAGGCAGAGCTGTAATAGCTCTATCTGGTTCTGACTAATACTAGAGCAGTGTTTTGGCTACTTCTCTGCCTGGTCTGGATTAATCTGGACCTTTGCAGTGATACCTCTTTGCTTTGCCCTGCTTCTTACTGGTCTCTGCCATTCTCTGGGCTCCTGCTAGTCATCCTCGTTTTATGCCTAGTGATGATCATTCTGGTCTCTTGGAGCCATTACTGTGCTTCCTTTTTTGTTTTTTGATGCAGTGTTACTTCAAGAAAAGCCTGTGATATTTTGTGGCACTATTTATGTGTTTCAAGGTGTGTTCATACTTTAATTCAAAGGTACAGAATCCATCTGCAAGAGAGACAAGGGGACAAAGGCAAGAAATGCAAGACTAGGAGTCAAATGCAAGTTGCTAAAGGTCTTGTGTAAAATTTGTTCATTTTAGGCTCTTAGATTGGGGAGACCTGTGGATGGAGTCCTAATCCATTGTGCTTTGCAATCTGTCCCCCTTGTTGAACATAATTTATTTACTCAAGAGCCATCCATTTCCTCCCAGCAGAACTTAACTGGATCTTAGGATGTCCAAGAATGAGACCATATAAATTTAAGTGTTAATGTTGAATCCTGTCAGCTTGAAATTTAATTCTGGTTAGAAAGTTATGTAAGAAATTCTGCTGGGCAATAGTTGAATTCACGAGGGGAGAGTTTTACCAAATTTTTTGTGGTTGTCACTTTCCTTCATAGTGGAACTCTACTGTTAACATTCAGGTTTTACCGAATGTTCAGTGGTGTCTCATAATGCGCATGAGAGAGGACTGCTGCAATTTTAGGGATATGCTACAATACAGTGATTTAGTGGAGACCGTTCAGCAATTGTGGTGTCTATGTTTTTATACTTTTTTTCTTTCCAGATATTCTCAAATCTTGAATGGACTATTTTGTAACATAACTTCATACAAGCATTCCGTGCATTTACTTGTGCAGAAACTTCAGGCAGTCTGCAGTGACAGGCTTTTACTGCTGTTGAATAAATAAGGTCAATTTTTCTCAAATGTCACTTGAAGCGTAAAAGAAATATTTGTGCATTTCTACACACAATAATAAAAGTAACATTAATTCAAGGAAAATCTGAGAAAATACTCTTGTATGTTTGAAGCTCATTCAGAAAATTTATCTGGAGAATAGAACTATTAAAGAAGGTTTAAGCAGTCTTTGAAAATACAAGGTGTAGATACTTTTCCAAATATCATCACCAAGTAGTCTGTCTGAAGCTTTTCATACAATATTCTTGTGTGTGGAGGGACAGGTGGAGACACATGGCGGCAACAATTCCTATGAAGGATATGTAAAAATCTTATTCATATAGAATATTTTCACAAAGATGTATTTATACAGTCAGGAGAGACTCTCCCTGTGATCTTAATTCGCAGGCAGGAACATATGAGAGACTATGGTCTTTCAGGTACCCTGGTCTCAAGTCATGTAGGGCTTTAAAGGACAAAACCAACATCTTGAGGTGGGCTCAGGAGCAGTAGCTAGTGTAATTGTTGTAGTATTGCAGTCATATGCTCCCAGTAACTGGTCTTGATCAACAGTCTGGCTTCAGCACTCTGCACAAGCTGCACCCCCTGAACAGTCTTCATGGTTAGCCTTAAGTAGGGCATGTTGCAGTAGACAATCTAGATGTAACTAAGACATGGATCACTCTTGCTAGATTTGACCGAACCAGGAATGGGCACAGCTGACTCAAAAGCACTTTGAGCCACCACAGCCACCTGGTTTACTAAGGTGATTGCTGTGTCAAGCAGACCTCCCAAACTGGGAAACTGGCTTTTCAAGGGGACTATAATCCCATCCAAGATAGGAGAGATCTTGAGTCCCTCTGCTTTCTACTACCCCAGGGAACCAGTGTCTTGTCAGAATTAAATTTCAGTTTGTTCACCAGTTTGAGCCCATTACTGAATCCAAGTACTGGTTCAGAACATCAACAGCGTCTTTGGAATCAGGTGGGAAATAAAGGTGGAATTGGGTGTGAGCCGCATATTGGTGACATACTTCCTGATGACCGCTCCAAGTGGCTTCATATAGATATTAAATTGCATGGGAGATGTGATGGAATTCTGTGGCATCCCACAGACCAGTGGCCATGGGGCAAAGCAGGAATCCCCCAACACTGCCTTCTGAGACACCCCACCCAGTAGGCCTCAAACCACCGTAGGAAAATCATAATGTGTAAAGTAGCTCCTAGAACAATCAGCTCCAGTGCACAATTTGAGGCAAGGATTTGACCTATATTTTGAACCCAAGATCTGACCCTAGAAACAGTATCTTCATTGTCATATTGATGATGAAGAATCAAGTAAAATGTGTCCTGATAGTTACTACAGCAAGTTTCTTAGAATCTTACGGGAGATTATAGGGAGTAATGAAGAAGCTGGTCAGAGGCTGGAATGTAACATCCATAGGCAAAGGCTATGTACTTTGGAATGCCAGTTGTTTGGGGTTCATGTTGGGGGCAGCTGCATCCTTTCCACAGTGTTTGTTGGTTTCTCAAAAATAACTGGTTGGCTGCTGTAGAAAATGGAGCACTGGACTAGATGTGTGCCAAGGTCATAGCTTGCCTAGGATGTAAAAAAACAAACAAACCTTGACCTGGCCCTGTATGAGTCAGCATACTTAGTAAATTTGGACTTGTGGGTCACCATATTGAAAAGATTGAGAACCACTTGGTGAGTAGATTGACAGTCTCACATTTGAGTTCCCTAAGATCTCTTGGGTGTAAGCTAGGCTTCCCAGGTCCCCCCAGAGGGCGGGGAAACCCCTGCCCCAGAGGCCCGTTCCCCGCCGCCGGTGGATCGGGCCCCGGGGGAACCCCACCCCGATGTGTGCGTCACCCGGAAGTGACGCAACCATGCCGGGCACGCCAGGGCGGGGCTATGGTCATCCAAGGGAAAACTATATGGTTTTCCCTCGGATGGTCATGGCCCCGCCCCCAGCATGCCTGGCGGCGTCACGTCACTTCCGGGGCGGGGCCACAGTCATCCGAGGGAAAACTCTATGGTTTTCCCTTGGATGGTTGTGGCCTCGCCCCCAGCGTGCCCGGCGTTGTCACGTCACTTCCAGCCGCAGCACGGGAGTCCCCTGGTAAGGAGATATTTCGACTTGGCAACCCTAGTGTAAGCCATCAGGATCTGAATACTTAGCAGTTTTTAACTTCCCCAATAGGTCTAGAAGTTCATCTCTTCTCACCTCAATTTGACTCCATTCTTCAGACTTCCTGAAAATATGGGCTGTGGCGTGGGTACATACCCCACACTTTCCACAGTGAACATAGAAGCAAAAAATTAATTGAGCTTCTCTGCCATCTCCCCTTCTTCCTTTGGCAGTCCCTTTACTCCTTGATCATCCAAAGGCCCAACTGCTTCTTTGGCTGGTGCCCTGCTCCAGATATGTTTAAATAAATGTTTATTGTTTGTCTTGGTGCTTTTAGCAGCCTGCTCTTCAAAGTCTCTTTTTGCATGCTTCCTTATTCACTTGTGTTTCTTTTGTCAGAGACTGTGGTCCCTTATGTTCAATTCATTGGAGCAAACCTTCCCCTTTTAAAAAGAAGGGGTTTTTTTTTTACTTTTTATAGTTTCCTTGATGTGCTGTTAACCATGCAGGTATTCTTTTAGATTTGGCAGTGCCTTTCCTAACCCTGGGAATGCATTCTATCTGGGTTTCAATTAGTGTGGTTTTAAATAGCTTCCAAGCATCCTTTAGGAATTTGACTCTCTTGTGTCTCCCTTCCAGCTTCCTTTTAACTATTCCCCATATTTTCGTAAAGTTCCCTTTTTTGTAATTGAATGTTACAGTTTTGGACTTTAGAGGGCAACTTCCATTGACATGAATGCTGAACTTAATAGGATTGTGGTCACTGTTCTCAACTGGTACAACAACCTCTACACCTCTCACCAGGTCCTGAGCCCTGCTCAGAACCAAGTCCAAGATCACTACCCCTCTTATTGGTTCTGCGACCAACTGCTGCAGTGCACAGTCATTTGTGATGTCAAGAAATCTCATTTCTACAGCATGACTTCAAGCAAATGTTTACCCAGTCAGTGTGAAAGTAGTTGAAACCCCCCAGTATCACAACATTATCTGCCGTAGTCACCTCCCTTATTTTCTTCTCCATCTCAAGATTAGCCTCAAGGGTTTGATCGGGTGGGCAATAGTACTTCCCCACTTTTAGGTAACCCTTTTAGGGCCTGGTATTTCCACCCATATCACTTCTCTTGGGGAGTTCATTCCCACAATGGTCTGTAAACCTACTTGACTGGTGTTCTCGTTGATCACAAGCTAAACATGAGCCTACAGTGCAATGTGACTGTGAAGAAAGCTAATGCAATCTTAGGATGCATTAACAGAAGCATTGTGTCCAGATCGCAGGAGGTGGTAGTTCCGCTCTATTCTGCTATGGTCAGGCCTCACCTGGAGTACTGTGTCCAGTTTTGGGCACCACATTTTAGGAAGGATGTTGACAAGCTCGAGCGTGTCCAGAAGAGGGCAACCAGGAAATCTTAGGATGCATTAACAGAAGCATTGTGTCCAGATCGCAGGAGGTGGTAGTTCCGCTCTATTCTGCTATGGTCAGGCCTCACCTGGAGTACTGTGTCCAGTTTGGGGCACCACATTTTAGGAAGGATGTTGACAAGCTCGAGCGTGTCCAGAAGAGGATGGTGAGAGGGTTGGAATCCAAGTCTTATGAGGAAAGGCTGAAAGAGTTGGGCATGTTTAGCCTGCGAAAGAGAAGGCTTAGAGGGGACATGATTGCAGTCTTCAAGTATTTGAAGGGCTGTCATGTAGAACATGGAGCGGATCTATTCTCTCTTGCTCCAGATTGCAAGAGTAGATCTAATGGGTGGAAATGACAAGGGAATTGTTACCGGCTAAATATCAGGAGAAACTTCCTAACTGTAAGAGTAGTTGAGCAGTGGAACAGACTGCCTCGGGAGGTGGTGGATGCTCCTTCGCTGGTTGTTTTCAAGCAGAAGCTGGACGACTATCAGGTATATTGTAGGGATATCTTTCGGCTATGCTCCTGCAGAGTGCAGGGGTTGGACTAGATGACCTGTAAGGTCCCTTCCAACTCTAACATTCTATGATTCTATACCCTGGGGTGTCAAACATACAGCTCGGGGGCCGGATTAGGCCTCCAGAGGGCTTCTATCAGGCCTGCAGTGGAACTGGCTGTCTTCTGCTGCTTCTTCCAGTTCTGCTGCTGCTGCATCATCATAGGTTTGCAGCTTACAGATACCTGAACA
>NW_015164275.1:30116-68703 GCF_001447785.1 Gekko japonicus
ATCTTCCACAGCAGGCTGCTTTCCTTGCCGTTCGCCTGTGTGCTTGTGCAGAGGGCTGTAGCAGCTAACGCTGTGGTATCTGGAGGAAGACCCTTGGCTGACCATTGCTTTGGGTCCCCCCTCCCCTTCTTCGTTTTACCATCCACCCCTTCTTCTTCCTTCCCCTCCTCTTCCTCGACTACTGCTAACTCTCCTGGGCACTCTCCCCAGCCGAAACAGGTCACAGGCGCGCAGCGCCAGCCCCAGAGGGGGCAGCGAGGGAGGGGAGTTCATCAACAGCCGACTGGCGGTGGGCCTGACTCACTTGTCAAAAAATAAAATAAGCGGGAGGAGAGGCGGGAGGGGAACCTGACTCGCTTGTCAAAAATAAAATAAGAGGTGGGAGAGGCGGGAGGGGGCGACGTATTGCAAGGATCTCTGCTCCGCCTCCCCTGCAGGAGCCGGCAGCACTAGGATTCTCTCCGAGAGACTGCCTGCCCAGCCTGGCTTGCCTGTGCTCTTCACCACCCCCTCCTTCCTTCCCTCCTTCCTGGCTCCATTTGCCCTGTCAAACAACAACAACAACAACACGTGCACACGCCCTGAGAGCCGAGCAGCAGCCAATTGGCTTCATTATAAGGAAACCTGCCTAAGCGCATGTGCAAACTGTGTAAAAATAAAAAAAACCCGAGGTGCTCTGCTGAGTGCCTGCTGTGAGGGAAGTAGTGTGATCGTGTTTCAGCCGGCATAAACTGCATTGGTTCCAACCGGAGCAGTTTATGCCGGCTAAAATGCCTCGTCTGAATGCACCCATAGACACCTAGAACATGTTTTCCCCTCCAGCAGCCCTTGCCTCACTCAGCCCCTTTGTCTCCACACATGCCCTTCCTTCGCCATCCTACCCACTTACCCAAGTTCTAATATGCTCCTACCAATATTACCTGAGTGTTTACACTTGTCACCCTTTTGGACTGACTTGTCCCAAACCAGAGGCTCCCCAGCTCCTGACAGCTTTCCTCCTGGGATTAGTTGAAAAACTGCTCTGCCATCTTTTTGATATTAATCACCAGCAGCCTTGTTCCCTTTTGTTTCAAGTGAAGCCCATCTCTTTTGTACTGGTTTGGCTTGTCCCAGAAAGTTCCTCAGTGCCTAACAAATCTAAACTTTCCCTCCCAGCACCACTTTCTCATTTATGCATTGAGACCCCTGATCTGTGCCTGTCTAGCTGGCCCTTCGCACTTCTGAGAATGCTATCTTTAAGGTCCTGGCCTTTAACCCTGCCCAGTAACCTAACTTTTTCCTCCAGGACCACACAATTACATTTCCCAGTGTCATCAGTGCCAACATGCATCACAACTGCTGACTCCTCCCCAGCACTATCTATCAACCTGTCTAGACAGCACGAGATGTCCACAGCCTTCACGCCAGGCAAGCAAGTCACCAGGCAGTCAGACCACCTGTCACAGACCCTTCTCTCTATGTTTGTAATACTCAAATCACCCACTACCCAAAGCCTACCTTCCCCCCAACCCCAGAGGGGTATCCTTGGTACGAGGAGCTATTGGTTCATCACCCAAGGAAGGGGTCCTTCCTAAGGCATCGCCTCCTTCTTCCTCAGACTGACATCTTCCAGCCTCAAGACTCTCACTCTTCACAAAAGCCAGCAGAGGAATGGAACTGTTCTGGTAAGTCACTGAAGGATTTGTTCCCAAACTTCTCTCTCTGCCTCAGCTTCTCCATGTCAGCAACCCTAGTCTCAAGGGAGTGAACCTGCTCCCTGAGAGCCAAGAGCTCTGTGAATCAAACACACACCCATGATTTCCATCCAGTGGGTAGATAACCATACATGTGGCACACTCTGCAAAACACTGGTTAGCCCCCTCTCCCCTGCTGGCTTTCTGCGTTCATGACTGGTTTAGTTGTTTGATGGTATTTTAGAACGAAATCCTCAGGTGGCCTGTAGAAGTCAGAGTGTCTTACCACCTAACTATGTCATTATGTGACTGTGAGATTAAAAACCACTCCAAGATCCTTGCAAAAAGGGCAGGTGATACAAATGTAACACAGACATAATTATTGAATTGATTGATTGACCTAAAACATTAGCAGCCTTTCTGCATTATGGAACCCGAGGCAGCTTACAGTGTATAATTAAAATAAATGCATAAAACCACATTTTAAGTTGTGTATGCTTTCTACCTGATGGCTCGTTTAGAATTTGTATTTTGAATTCTGCCTGACTTCACCATTAACAGAACCTGAGCAGGTAGAGTGTCCCCTATGAGACATGATATTTAACATAAATTATTCATTATAAACCTACAAAGTACTTTGTATTTTGCAACTATATGTAGTATCCAACTATTCAGGCTACAAGCTATACGCTTTCAGGAGTTTCACAGAACTTGAAATTGTAGCAAAATTGAAATCCACTAAATATATCATGTATAGACTTTTCCCCTTCTAAATAAACACTAAGTAAGTTTTAAAAATTGTGGAAAGTAGGAATGTAAGGTGTAATACAAATAAGGAAATGTGAACCAAAATTTGTAAGCAAGCAAACTAGAACAGTTACAGTCAGATGGCATCTGAAGAAAATCACAATTAATTGGGCTGCTAATCATATGCATAGGCATAATTATACATATGAGTACAAACCCACAGAACATTGCTATCCCTCCTGCACTGCAGGCGGGTGGAAGAAAAGAGAGTTCCACCTTCTGTCTGCTTCTCTCTTTTGTCTTTTTCACTTATCCAGTCTTTCAAGGGGAGTTAATGAGAATATCTGGCCCTGTTCCTTCCTTTTGTTCCTAATGGTGTGTGAATCGATGAGAAGGAGATGGCCTCTGTGATGTCCACTAGAAAATATAGGTGGTTTGGTTTTGAAAGGGCTTAGCTTGGCACAGGCTCAAGGAGAAGAATATGAGATTTCCAAGTAGACTGGTTGAATGCATTAGGATCAAGCAAAATGCTTTCGCCAAAGCTCACTCATCACTTAACTGACCACCTTGATAATTAGTTCATCCCCTAGTCCAAGTGTATATGTAATTCTGTTGCCAAGATCCCTCACTTCTGTCAATATTTCCTCTCTCCACCCCATGCCAGGTCTAACTGCTGTCTGCATGTCACATCAAGATTTCTGGCCACTTCCAAGACAAAGGGCAGAGAGCCAGTAGGGAAGACCACACCCAAACTTATCACACTAACTAGAGTACAATAGAATGTACGTGGGATCAGCCTTGCCTAGTAGCTGGCCAACAGGGCCTCCTAGTGATTATTTGGTGCTTTTAGCCCAGCTTAGCTTGGGTTCATCAAAACTTGGGAGCTAAGCAGGGTTGGCTGTGGTCAGTACTTAGATGGGTGACCACAGAGGAAGACTGGGGTTGCTATGCAGAGGAAGGCGATGGCAAACCACCTCTGCTTATCTCTTGCCTGGAACGCCCTGTGAGTGGGGTCACCATGAGTCCGTTGTGACTTGACAGCACATGCTTCTTAGCCTCAAAAGGAGGTGTGATCTGTTATACATTAGCTACTTTGATTTCCAACAATTTTTTTGACAAAAACTGCTACTGTAGGCTCCTAAATAAACTTATCTTATAATGGTTTCACTTATGGACCAGAAACCAATTAAACAACAGGAAACAGAGTAAGAGTTAAATGGACAGTTCTCACAATGGAAGGAAGGAAGGAAACAAGCAAGCAGAGGCAGGGTTCCACAGGCATTAGTGCTGGAAATGGCGCTGTTTCGTTTGTTCATAAATGATCTGAATTGAGGGTGAGCAGCGATGTGGCCAATATTTACAGTTAATTACAAATTCTTCATGATGATGAGAAGCAAATCAGACTATTGAAGGGCTCTGAAAGGAACTGTCCAAACTGGATGAGTGGGTGACAGTGTGGCAAATGAGGTTCAATGTGAGTGTAAAGTGATGCACACTGGGATGGGGGAAAAGATCCCAATTTTAAATCTGTGCTTGTGGGGTTTGAACTGGTAGTAACCAAGAGGAAGATCTTGGGGTTGGATAGCTTAATGAAGACATCAACTCAGTACGTGGCAGTGATGAAAAAGGCTGTTTCATTAGGTAAGAACTGAAATAGGTAGAATTTGAACAGGCTTTGTATTAAAAGCATTAAATCATTTCAGTGGGCCTGCTGTGCCATCAAAAATCAGGTCCAAAATGGCTAGTTGGGCACAGTACTTGAAAAGAAGGGTTTTTGTGTTGTTGCTGTTGTTACATTTACAGTGAAGTTTTTCAGTACATTTAAAAAAATTCTGTGAGCTGATTCTGATTGACAGGCTGCTTGGTTATTTATGTTTATCTTATGCATTTGCATTACATTACTTATTGGATTTTGTTATGAATTTTCCTTAGTTTGTATGCTGGGAGAGAACTCTGTGGCACATTATCTGTCAGTATATGCATTTCTTGGTTTTTCCCTCTCTGTTTAAAGAAATAATGATATTGTGTCCTGCATTCCTCAATCACAAGATCCATTGTATATTCCTGGAACTTGGTTCTTGTAGGTTAAGAGAAACTATAGAAAAAGTATAGGGCAGCAGCTAGCTATCCTATTATTATCTAAATTATGCCTTTTATTATTAGTTTTGAATATTTATTAGCTGCTACGACAACTTTTTTCATTATTCAAAAAGCAGTAGCTCTGCATTCTTATGGGAAATGCAGCAGAAAGAAGAATGTCTGCAGAGTAAACTGTGTTTCATACAGAGTGTGTCCCACAAGATTTTTCCAGGGAAGAGGCCTGTTTCAAGGGTCTGATTATCTTCAGGAAGCTGTTATTCCTATTGATGATTAATGGGACCCAGGCATACTGAATCTCAGAAGATCAGGATCTAAAGGAGCGTGAATTTCTCTCAAATGGGAAAGAAATTAACGAAGCAAATGCTGAGAAATTGAGTCAACATAGATGGAGAGATGGTCTGTGGTACACTCAGAGTATTCATTTAATCACTTTGGCTCACGTGTCCTTTCAGGAGGGGGAGCTGTTTTCTTTTTTACATGTATATCCAACACTGGGCAGAGCAATCCCGTGCAGCACCTGTGCTGCAGTGGCCAGCCACTCTGCAACGGTGGCACTGCTAGTCGCCTCCCTAAGGGGAAAGTTATGCGGCAGCTGAAGAGGGGGGAAAGATGCCCCGCTGGTGTTGCCGGGGGCTGCCACAGTGGCATCTGTGGTGTTTCCTCCACAGCATACCGACCAAAGTGTTGTTGCTAGGCAGGAGCGGCGTGATTGATACTGCAGGCAGGACCAATGGGAGTCATGCGTTGAGGGGGCCAAGACAAGTGTCCATCATGGGCAGGGGCCGGAGAGAGGCAGGCCAAAGGAGTGACACTCCTCCCCTGCAGCACACCCCGCCTTAAAGAGACCACCTCCCATCAGAAGCCTTGGCCGCCTCTCAGTGGGGAGGGGGCCATCGCCATGTGCCCTACGGACACCCAAGTCGTTGCTCTGCAGACAGAGCACACAGGTTCTCTGCAGGCCATGACCAACACAAACATGGGTGTGCGGGTGCTCTCCGCTCACTGGCAGCCATGCCATCCAGCAAGGTGCCCACACTGTTGAGGGCATCTCTGTGCCAACCCTTGTGCAACCTCCACTGGAGAACAAGCAGGAGGGGGGGCTGGCGGGGGGGGGGCTGGGGAGTGTAGAGAGATTCTGAGAGATCTCCCAGTGTCCTCCCAGTGTCCTCCCAATGTGCCCCTGTACCCTCACCCATGTCCCTCACGATGGCAAGAAGCCCCTCCAGATGCCTGTGCCAGCTGGTGGGGGGCTGTCCTCCAGTCAGTCTGGAAGTGGAATTGGTGGATGATGCCAGCCCCCCTCCCTCGTCAGTGGGGGCAGCTCCAGCACAGCATGGCCTCCCCCACCAAATAAGCAGGCCCACCCCTCCCCAGCACATGCCCCCATTTGGGTGAGTCAGAAACTGCCAGGGTGGGCTTCTTGCAGAGACACAGCAAACACAGCACTGCCAATGGCTGTAGCTGGCCATGTACAGGGCTTGGCCGGGACTGTGGTGGTGTGTCCAAACCCCATTTGGCAATGCCCTTGGGGCCTCTGTCATCCAGAGGAAGTCGTGAGGGCATTGGCACGGGACGTGCATCATTGCCAAGTGGCCGAGGGGAGCCGCTCCTTGCCACCCATTCTGTTTTTCACAATGCTGTGGTCCCTTGAAAAGGGAAATGGACTACAGTGACTGCAGTGCTAGGAATTTCCACCATTTGAGACTGGAAGGCCATGTGGCTGATGTGCAACTTTTGCAAGCACAATGGAGAAAGGGTCATGGAAGGAAATGCACATCTGCATGGATTGCCAATCCCTCCATGGTACAGATCCCTTGTACCTACCCAACAAAGGGTGGATGTTCCTAGCTGTGTGGGTACTGAGTCTAATATGGTCATCAGTGGCTTGGGACACATTGCGACAGCATCTACTGTCACAGTTGCTGTGCTGCAGGAGGGCCATCAGCAAGGGCAATGCACACATCAAGTAGCCACCCTTCAGTTTTGCCTTCAGCAACTTCCATTGCCCAGTAGCCACCACTATTTGATGGTTGAGCCTTTCATTTGCATACTCAAAATTCCCCCAGGGTGCCTGGGATCTGGTTGGCCCTATCAGGCCTCAACACTGCTGAGTGCTGCTGGCCAAGCCTCAATGTGTTGGTGGCTCCTGCCGCCACCGGATTCGATTCCACAGCGGGACCAGCAAGGCTGTTTTGCCTGTGTCAGCCCCCTTGGCCATGTACTACACACCCAGGTCCGGTCCAGGGAACCACTCATGGTATTTTCGTATTGGTTCTCTGCCTTCCCAGGATTCTTTCCCTACACCCTGCCTTTCACTAGGTGAGTGGGACGACTCAGCACTTCACCCCTGTGCAGTGTGTACCCTTGGCTGGGGGCACAGCGGCCTGACCCTTGGACTTCCCCTCCCTCCCATCTGTGTCCGCTTCTGTGGCTGCATTCTTGTCAGGATGAGCCCCCCAACCTGTTGTGTTCTCCAGGTTCATGTTGCTTCCACAGGACCCTCCAGGCACTTCCTCCTCCCAGAGTCCCCAACAGACACCAACATCTCAGATGCACCCAATGGATGCACTTTATTAAAGGGATCCAGGGACACCAGAGTGCTTGAGATAGGATCGCGGTGCTTCCAAGTGGTACCGTATTCAGTCCCTCGCCGCTAGGGTCATCTCCTCGATGGGCGTGGTGAGGGAATGACCAGGGAGCTAGATGTGTCAGTGTGCTTCCAAGGGGCAGCTTCTGCTGTGGAGAGAGCACATGGTTCTGTTTCACTGCGCAGGTGTGGTGATAGCTCTCCCTGTTGGATTGGTACCTGGAGCAGCTGGCAACATTCCATCATGGCAGCTCGAAGGGCCATCTCCAGTTACACAGGAGCCCCCATGTGGCAATAGGGGCATCCTAGCTGGCGCTCAAATGCTGCAAGCCTCCCCGGTGGCAGTTTCCGCACCCTCCTCACCTGAATCAGTGTCCTGTCAGAACCTTCTTGTACCGGGAGATGCACTGTGTTAGCAGCTTCAGGGCATTCTCCTCCTGAAAGGGAAAGGGTTTGGCCATCGTGTGGGGCTCACCGCCCACCTCTGCGTTTTGGGTGTGTGTGTGTTGCCAACTGGGGAGGTGAGCAACCTAGTGCACGGGAGTCACTAACACCCTTCCCCCTGGGCTGCTGCCTCAGGCGGGCCCCAACACACCTACCCACCTGCTGCACGGGATCTTTGTGCATCTGGGGTATGCGTCTGGGGTCCTGTAGCTCGCCCCCTTGGCTGCTGGGTTTGAGAGGGGGAGATGCTGTGTCCAGAGTGGTTCATTGCCACCGTTATAGGCCCAGGGGAGGTATGGGGTTTGGGGAGTGGGAGCCTTGCTTACCTGTTCATACATGGCTACCTCATGGGAAACCAGTGCTGGTTGTTGTGCTGGTTATTGACTGTAACAATAAATCTGACTGACTGATGGTATCTGGTGTATCTGTGTGGTGAAAATCTGGGAGAGGTCAGCCACAGAATGTGATGTATTCCCCCAAGTGCTCACCCTGTGATGCTGGGTGCCCTATCTGTGTTTTGCCCACCACTGATGCATGTGCACTCACTCTAAGTCCACATGGCAGGGAGTTGTCAAACAGTATTCTGTGCCAAGTGTTCTACCTCTGGAGTTGTGGGGTGACCTCCTGGAACCATTTGTAGGGCGGGGGGGGGGGCTGTGATTGGGTGCCAGCAAGGGTGTCTCTGCTGATTGAGTGCACACTTGGTCAGTATCCTGAGCTGCTTGGGTTCCTGTGGACATGGCTGCAGCTGGGGGAGGGGTGAATTTGCAGTCACCATGGACACCAATGGGCTATGCCGGCATTTTGCCGGTGCAATTTTGCACCTGTTCTGGGGAGTGTTCCCATGCTGATAACACTTTGGGAACTGCCTAACTGGTGTCATGCCCCACAGGATGCAAGGGTTCATGCCATCGCTCCGCTGGCATGCAGCTGCGGTGTAGCTGCTCCAGTGTAACTGTGTGGTACAGCACCACTCGTGCCTGTGCTGGTGTTAATGCCTTTTATACCAGTGTAACTCCAAGTTATGCTGGTGTAGGAGTCAGTCGGCTCCCTGTGCTGGTTGCGCTGTTAGTCATTGGTCGAATCTGCATTTGCATTTTTAAATCAGTTTTGTGCTGCTGTGACGCCGTCTTTTTCTATGTTTGTTTGAATGTTGTTTGGAGAAGATTCTTTTAAAGCAGTGCAGAGGTGCAATGACAGGGGAGCTGCCACGAAAGGGCAATAAACATATGTGGACATGCAAAAGTATGCTAGCACTGTTGAGGTGTGAAAATGACACCAAATGTAGACAGCTTTTAAAAAGATGGTGTCAGAAGGCTGGGACACTGGTGGAAAAGACAAATGCAGATTCAACCATTGATAACTTCATTTGCCTGCATAATAAGCTGCCCTGAGCCTGCTACAGCGGGGAGGGCAGGGTATAAATTCGATAAACAAACAAACAAACAAACTGTTATCCTCTGAAACTGTTTATCAGTACTATTTTTTCTGCATGTTGTTTTTCTTTGGTGTATTTGGTTAGGCTTATGTGAAACGAGTGTGTGGTAACTTGAATGGGCAGGATGATGTTAACAGTTTCTTTGGGAAATTTGGAATCCCAAGTAAAATCTCTGTAATTACTAATTCTCCTTGAGTCTCACTGAGAAAGGCAGACTGTAAATAAAGTAAACAATGCTACAGATTTGAACAGATACCCTTTGTTCCCAAAGAGAAGGGAGATATCGAAAGGTTTAGTATTTTGCATAGCCCAATTTATGGTTATTGATCAGCCTATCTTTTTTTTTTTGTTCCAGCTGAGCTACCAGGATCATCTACAATCAGGCTTTCTTCCTTGCGTGATCTTCCAGCTCAGCTGCAAGAATTGTACCAGCAGGGCTTCATCTTGGCTGCTGTCCATCCCTTTGTGCAGCCAACTAACGAGAATGAAAGGACTCTCCAGGAACAAATCTTCAGGGCTGTGCTGATTAAGAAAACAGAAAGGTAAACCTTTTCAAGTAAACTGAGGATAGGAATAGTCAATGGGGTTTCCTGCAGGGATTTGACCTAGTTCAGGACATCATAGCAGTGTCATGCTATAATATTTGCTGGGTGAGGCTTGGATATTTTTGTAGGCTTACCATGTTTTGTGTATTTAGGGTCCATCTGCAGTTTGGCAGCAGTGTCTGAGGATAACAAACTGTTTCGTATTTTGGAATGCGCTGTCACCAGGAAACAACCAATCCTAAGCAGAAGTTTGGGAGGATGTTCACACTGTGTTCTTTAGTGCAATGATCTATTTCATTAAATGCAGCCAGGGAAGCTACTTCTTTTTCAATAGCCCTACCTATTCCCATTGCCTATATGTCCAAAGGGCAGCACTGAAAAGGAGTTACATCTCTTTTTTTTTTTTTGCAAGAATGTTAACACTCTTATCAATACAGTATAGATCATCACTTTAATCTGTATAGATAAATTGCACAGTTTAATAAAGGTGCTGTCGACATTCGAATGTAATAGGTTCATAATATGAATTTCCTCAGGTTATATTTGTTTTTATTACAAGGCTAGTTCCCTTGGCCTCAAAGTGGTACTCCATTTGCAATTAAAAACTAGATGCCTTTCCAGTTTGTGTGCCACTTGTATGTCTGTGTGCTCAGCATTCATCGAGGTATTTAGCCGAGGCCAATATCCTTGCTGGTGCATGTTCTGAAGGTTATTACTCTCACCCTTTTTAGATGATCTCAGTGAAACTGCCCTTGTTGCTGAAATTAATTTGAACTTTTTATAAATGGCAATGTAATTTTACAGAATACCAGAAATCAAGTAATTACCCATGCTAGGAAATTCACACACACTTCAAAGGTAAGCTCATATCGTATGTATGTCATCCTTCTCACAACAATTCTTGCAGGCGGAATGGGTGGGTGGGATATAGGTCAAATGCTTGTTGGCTTTAAACAGTGCGACACACTGTCTTCTCCTGCCACCCACATTATAATTTCTAAGCAGTTCTTAGGACTGCTAGCTCTGGATTGGGAAATACCTGGAGATTTGGGGGTTGGAGCCTGAGGAGGGCAGGGTTTGGGGAGGGGAGGGACTTCAGTGAGCTATAATGCCATATAGTCCACCTTCCAAAGGAGCCTTTTTCTCCAGGTGAACTGATACCTGGAGATCAGGAGCTGTAATAGTGGTAGGCAGGGGTCATTTCGTAGAAAAAGAGCTAGGGGAACTCATTAGCATAACTCATTAGCATATGCCACACACCCTGACATCAGGGGCTCGGCGGTGGACCTGCAAGGCCAGCGGGAGTGCGAGGAAGCCCCGCCAAGGCCCTCCCTGGCCCCAGGCAGGCAGGGGTGGGGAGAGGCGGGGAGGAAGCAACTTACCCTCCCTCTTCTCCTGCCTCCCCCTGGCTGAATGAGGGCTGGAAGCGGGGCGGCCGGAAGCAGGGGGTGGGGCTTCGTCATGTGCCCCGCCCCCCACACCTCACCCGGGGGAACTCCGTTCTCCCGCGTTCCCCCCCGAAATGACCTCTGGTGGTAGGTCTTCAGCCACCACCTGGAGGTTGGCAATCATAGCAATACTGCAGCTAGTTAGTTTTGGGCTGCAGTCAGATGAGCTGTTTGATCTAGTGTTGTTGCTGTTCCCTTCCGGATTTAAAATACACGATCAGACAGCATTGTCCATATCCCGTTCCCCAGTCATCAGCCCATCGCAGAATTGGTGCTTTCTGGCACTGAGCGAAGTCCAAGGTTTATGGATTGTCTGGTTTCACCCTGCATTTCCGGGATGTCTGAACTCTCCATCGCACTCTCAAGCTGGAAGGGAAGTCTGAATCTTCCACTTCCGTTTTCTCTCCTTTTAAAAAAAAACAGTTAGTGATATGCACATAAGCAGATCTCTGCCACAGGGTCGTGAGGCACCGCTTGTGCATTTATCCGGCGCCCCTGCGGGTTTGTTTTTGAGAGACAAATTCAAGAAAAAGGCCCCTTTCTGCCATTTCTTAGGGTGGGGTGGCAGTGGAAATAGTCCATATTTAGACTCCCGTATCGGCAGCCAGGATTCTGGCCCCAAAACTTCACTCCAAGACACTTCATAATGTTGAACTGGTGGGAAAACTCTATGGGGAGAGAAAAAGAGAAAACTTCCCTATGAAATGAGTGGGAAAGGGAGTGATTTCTGGTGGAGAAATACAGTTGTATAGGAACCAATGATTACACTACTTGGTGGAGGGACTGCAGAGCTGCCAAAAAGGAGCCAGTGCTTCAGCTACACGCTTGTGTGCATGTGTAAAAAACAAACCAAAAAAAGGATGCCGACCAACCGCTCCATGTTTACCACACAGCAATAATCGGAACAGTCAACCACGGGGTGAGCGTGCGGTGCTGCGGGTTAAGAATGAGATATCTGAACAAAACTGTGGGAAAACCCCAATGAAAGTAGAAGTGCAATCAGACCGCACTAAGCCTGTCGTCTGACTGTGGCCTTGGACTCCGGACATAATAGTCCTATTGGGGATGGGGATTTTAGATGCTAATGTATACTTCAAATGTAAAGCTGGAGCCTACTTTTGGGGCCTACCTCCTGAGTTTGTGAATGGAGGGAAGGGGCTAGACTTGCACTCTGAATTCCAGCCCTAATGGAACCACTGTTTCCAAGTGGCAGTGCAGGAAGGCATTTGTGCACACAAGAAATGCAAGCCTATTTAGAACAATTGATTAAAAAAACAAGTTTTGCCATTTACCAAATTACAGTTGTGAAACTTTACTGGATCTCAAGAATGTAGTAAATCTCAGACATAACACCAACAAGTGGCAGAAATTCAGGTGGGGTAGCTGTGTTGATCTGAAGCAGCAGAACAAAGTTTGAGTCCAGTGGCACCTTTAAGATTAACAAAGTTTTATTCACGGTGTAAGCTTTTGTGTGCAAGCACACTTCCTCAGATACAGTGGAACAGAACCTCCCCAACCATTATTTATAGGGGGTGGGGGTTGTTGTCAGGACCCCTTTAGTGTCAAAATGCATAAGTACATGTTCACCGTGTATTTATTTTTAATTGATATTTTATTAAGTATATATATATATCCAGATATTTTATGCATATCTTAACACTTCATTTTTCATATTCTCCTCTTTCTAAGAATCAAATTAAATATTGAAAGCATATAAGTACTCTCTGTCCTCATTATCTTATTCCCTTTCTTTACCCGCTTGCCCAAACCGCCGTACAACTTCCTCTAATTCATGATCTACACATGATTACATTCTTCTTTAAGTTATTCAAGACTTCTATACTTCTTTTGCTGGATCCCCTCTGTGCATCCTTATTTTATACTTATAGTCTTTCTTCCATACCTATAAAGGAAAGTTGAACAGGGTTGCCTCCGAAACTGGGTGCTGCAGAGGAAGCCTCTGCAACAGGAGGAAACTCTCCTCCCTCTTATCGGAGGTCTTGGGGGGGGCACACCCTTCCCCTCCTTGCTATGCCGTTGGCTTTAACCATTCCATTCCTATTGTTTATTTTCCATTATTATTATTCCCACTCATCCTTCACCATGTATTTAAAAGCAGGGGTCCACATATTTTGGTTTGTGTTGATAACCATCAGCCATTTGTGGCTGCTCCTCTCCTGAGTCCTTTTAGGTGTACAGAGAATTCAGGCTAGGGCAATAGTCAGCCTCTTAACCCCAACAGGGAGAGACACAGAAGTGGCAAGAAATTATCTTGCAGCTTCTAAAGTATACCCATAAGTTAATGCAAGGAAAGGATGGAATCCAGGAGGAACAGGGCTCAGTCATGTGCAGTGGCAATGGAGACACTTTTTACATGGTAAGTGGCATTGTTGCTGCTTGAATTTTTCCTCACCCAGTGAAAAAGGAAAGGTTAACCCACCCAGTTCTGAATGCTGTGCGCAAGCTAGAAGACTCAAGGATGGAATGGAACTTAGTTCCTTCCCAGTATGAAGGGGAGAGACTGGGTCAGTTCCTAGCTCTCTGCAAATGCATGGAGAAACCAGAATGAAGGCCAATGTGGTGTAGGGACTGGAGTGTAAGATTAGGACTGGGATGAGCCAAACTGAAATTCCTACTCAGCCATAAAGCTTATTGCGTGACCTCTGTCTCTCAGCCTAACCTATCTTACTGTGTTGCTGTAAAGGTAAAATGGGAGGAGGGGAGAACCGTTAAAGTGACCATGATTGCTTTGGAGAAAGAAGGGTTGATGAATAGAAGTTGGGAAGGGAGAATTAATCTTCCATCATGCTCATCTGCAGGTGCGGTTGGTTGGAAGGGATTTATAGTTGCTGGCATGCTGCGAAGAGTCTTGTGACTGTATTTGTGAAATTCTTGATAGAAGACTTATGTCTTATGTCACACCTGAACAAACTATAGCTGTTGAGGCTACCTGAGATGTTACCAGTGTTATTTTTCAGCCTGTGTGGGTTGCCAGGACAACACACTCAGCAACTGTGACCAGATCCTTAGAGGTGCATTGCCTGGCTGCTAACACCACCAACATGGTAATACATGAGGGTGGAAGTCTTTAGATGTTGTATTTCTAATGTAGGAATGTTGTAATGTAGGGACGTTGTATTCCTAATGTAGGGATGAGAGAAACAGCAACTGTATATTGAAAGGTGGTTTCAAGAAATGAAAGGCATGGTACAGAAACTTCAAAACCTGTTCCCATATGAATCAGTATAAAGATGTGAAGGAAGCTGTTGGGAAATGGAAGCAGTTTAATGAGAGATGAGTAACTGATCTTACAAATCTGTGGCTACAGGCTCATCAACCATCTTTCTGTTCACTATTAGAAGTAATACAATTTGGCAACTGTTAGACTTTTACATATGCATGATATAGAAAATATATTGCTATGGTGCATAAATTACCTGTATTAATAAGGAGCTTGTGAAACAAAGAATGTATACATTTTTAGTCTAACCAAAGCAGTTTGTCAAAGATAGTATTGCTTGTAGCCAAACAAAAGGGTGAAAATATCATGTCTCATTCTGATGTTTTGTTAAAGAGACTGCTAGTGAAAATTTTAATCTGGTGCATGTGAAACTTTAAGAATACTGCAGGGGCAGTTATAAGTGCAAATTCATTAGCAGAAACCCGCCATATGAATTCAGTTAGGGTTGCCTGTTATTTTCAGTAATGTCCTGATTAAGGATTCTGGCGAGGACTGCACGATGTTATAAAAAGCTTTTAGTTTTTATTTGTGGAGCAAGCCATGCTATAGCTTCTGTTCCAGTCCCTCGTACTGTGCAATACACTTCTGATCCTTCACCTCAAATTGCTTTGATTTATCTTTGGTCTCTTGAATGCAGTGCTAATTGTGTATGTGCTTAGTTTTACAGCCATCACATTTTCTGCAACACCAAAATTAAGATGGTATTAGATATTTTTCATTCACAACAGACGTGTTGTGTGCATATGAAATAATTTAACACTTGAGTTAATATGTGCTACCATTGGTATTGTGGTTCCTTCTCCAGATTATTTTTAACCAGATAGATGGAAATTTCCACTGATGTAGTTTTATCTCTCGGAGAAGTGTAACTCAGACAAGTACTAGCTCAACAGTGTTGTAACTGACATGGTACAGTTCTCTGATATGTATTTCACAGCAGGGAACAGCATGTTTGAAAAGCTTCTCTTCATCAAATTCATGCCCTATGTGGGAAATTAATACATCAGAGAGAAGATTTCTCTGTTGCATATCATCTTTTTTTTTTTTTACAGGGCGTGCTGTTAAACGAGCAAGCCATTTCATTAAATCTGCAATGATATAGTTACATGAGATCCTGTACAATGTTGGTAACTGCGCTTACTTCAGCAGCCTTCGGTGAATGGTAGTCATGTAGCTGCACTACCTGATTAAAGAAAAGGCCGCAGAGACTTGTTTTAGCCTTATGTGTGTTATCATCTAGACTTTTAAATTAGAACATAATTGGAAACAGTAGGCAGAATGACTTCCTATGAGTGTGGTTGTTCCAAGGCATCCACGCTATGGTGAGTAAAGAATTCTCCCTTGACAAAGAATGTCAAGCAGCATTACTGAAATAGGTGAACTAGTGAATAAGGCAGTTTCACCTGCCAACCTGGAGCATATCTAATACTTTCACTGCCTGTTGGCTCCATAACCAGGGCTATTTTTGGGCAGGAATGCACAGGAATGGAGTTCCGGCTGGCTCCCAAGTTGGCCACACCCAGCAGGGACTCATTAGCATAATAGGCCACACCCAACAGCAGAAACTCATTAGGATTGGCTACATTAGGGGTGTGTGGCCTAACATGCAAAGGAGTTCCTGCTACAAAAAAGCCCTGGGTTTTGTCAACAAAGAAGGTGAACAGAATAACAAGCAAAAGGTGGGTGTGGCTGGATGACCACACTTCTGGTAATATGGGGGTGCGGCCTAATGTGCTAATGAGCTATGCTCTCATGGGTGTGGCCTAATATGCTAATGAGTTTCTGCTGGGCTTTTTCTACAAAAAGAACCCTGTCCATAACGATGACTATTTTTTGTTTTTATGATACAGTTAAGAGGTGCATTACAGAAGAAAAAGACCATAGGCCATGTCTTCCAAAAGAGGCCATGTGTCCTAAGCCTGTTACTGTTTCTTTGCACATATTTGTTTCTTTGCCTATTTGCAGACGTCATAAGAAAAAGGTTAGGTCTGGTGTACTGCAGCAACTAGAGAAAGACACATCAATGTTGAGAGGGAATAATGAAAATGTAGGGGCTTGACAGACTGGTTGAGTGTTTTGACAGACTTCTTGGCCTGTAGACTGCCATCTGAGTTTTAGGATTCGAATGTCCACCTAGCCTGTAGGATTATTTGCATAATCCTACAGATGAACAGTGTGTCATAATTGAAGCTGTTAACTTGCAACATTAAGGGTTTCACTTCAGTGAACTTAAGAGCATCTCTAATAGGTAGAAAAAATATGCTTAAACTTCATCTTTACAAATGAATGCATTCAGTTTCCGTTCCAGTGCAACTGTGCACATCAGCATATGCAAACCTTGCAACTGTTGTCTGACAAGGAAGGAAAAACCCATCCAAAAAGCCCATAAAGGAAATGGTGGGTTTTAAAAATCTGTCTTTGCATATCAACCAAACAAGAAGTCATCACATGTTTTATAAAAAAAAATTCCTCTTTTCTTTTCAGTGCTTTAGGCCCCATGTTCATGCCATGCTTTAAAAAAAGAAAAGCCAAACCAAATGCACTTTAGACTGAGCAGTTAATTTTCATACTGGATTGCAAAATTTGTGCCATGTTGACAACATTCTAGTGTTATAGGATTACAAAACTATCAATTACAGCAATCTTTCCTACACTGATTATGCTCGGGAGAATTCAAATGATGTTGCTAGAAAACCGCTGTAGTCTAGTTTTTATTTGGGTCGAGTCATCTCATCTTTTCCCCAAAGCTGGCTTGTTGCAACTGTTTTTGTCTTTGAATGAAATTAGTTTGTGTAGTGTGGAATGGCAAGGAGGAGAAGTTGGGTGGGTGGTGTTGGTTAGACTCTGTTATTTTCTGGTTGCGTGCTGTTCAATGTCCTTAAATGAGGCCCTTCCCCAAAAAGCCCATTTACAATTTGGGGAGAAAGGGAGCAACAACTCCTTTCCTTTATTACTAATACTTCTCTGACCAAAGGTTTGGAGCAGTCCATATGAATACACAGGGCTATTTTTGGGGCAGAATGCACCGGAACAGCATTCCGGCTGGCTTCCGAGCCCGCCCCTCCCTCACCAAAAGCCCTGCTCCACCCCGCCCGGTCTTATACTTAGTTCTTGTTTCTTATACTTGCTTCAGGTGGACCAAAACGGGAGAGCTTCGAGTTCCGGTTTCTTTCCTTCCCCGATGGGTGGAGTAGGAGGCGCGGCTTGGCTTTCCGGGGCATGGGACTGACTGCGGACTGTTGCTTTCTGAGGCGGGCTCGCCTCCCCACAGGGCGGTCCTCGGTCCTCCTTCCCGGGCGAGCAGTTCCTGCTGGGGCTGGCAGTCTGACTGGCGGACAGTGATGCCAAAGTGCCTGGGCGTTGCGGGGCCCCTTGCTCTGCTGCTGCTGCAGGTGCTGCTCTGCACATGCTTGTGCCTCAGCCAGGCGCCACCAAGGCCATTGCTCTTGGTGCTGGTGCTGCCGATGACCTGGACTGGAAAGACGTGAGCTGGCACGGCTCGGACATCCTCACGCCGACCCTTAATGCGCTGGAGGCCAGTGGGGTGTGCCTGGAGCACTACTACATGCAGCCCCTGTGCACCCCCTCCTGCAGCCAGCTGCTCACCGGCCGGTAGCAGGTAGGAGGTGGCAGGAAGGAAGGATGGCAGAACTGGGTGGGAGGAAGAGTCCCTCCCAGGGTCATCTGTCCCTTCCTACCAAGGTCCCAAAGAAACTTGGTCCCCCAGGACTCTCCCACCCCACCCCCCAGGCTCCTGAGAATTAATGCGAAGTAAGCCTGCTATACCGTGTGATTGCAGTTTCAAAATGACATGGCTTGATTTTTTTTATATCTATATCTATATCTATATCTATATCTATATCTATCTATCTATCTATCATCTATCTATCTATCTATCTATCTATCTATCTATCTATCTATCTATCTATCTATCTATCTATCTATTTGTGGCGTTGCTGTGTTCTCAGATATCTTTTTCTTTCCTGTTGAGTATCTGAGAGTGGGTATTCTTGGGCCACTCACAGTCAGCCTAACGTGCATCACAAGACTGTTGTGAGGATAACATGGAGGTGAGGAGAGCTATGTATGAGGCTTTGGTTCCCCGTCGAGAAAGGCTGGGTGAAAAAAGCAGCTGGGAGGCTTGAAGGTTTGTTCCCTTTGTGATATTTTGTTTGCTTCTGCACTATTGAAATGTTTTACACGCGACTAGTGTAGGTAGCTACAGTCTTTGTTAATGTAGTGAGGGAAAGATCATTTGAGGGAGAGCTAGACTTGAGCGTTAGAGACCTGGGTTCAAATCCTGTCCACTAACAATCTGTTTTACTTCTGAGGGAAACATCGTGCAGGGTGGGTTTTTCCACATGTTACTGAAATTCTACAGGCTTATTTAAACTGTGTAGATTTATTCCTTTGGCAGTTGGCCCCGCCCTCTCATGTTAATCCTGTTCGGCCCTTGCTTGCCTTCTGATTTCATCTTACATAGGACCTCGCTTCTTCTTCTCTCTTACCTGGGCTTAGAGCTGTAGCAAGTTAACCTTTTTTAAGTTAATCTTTTCACAATAAATTAAATGTACCTACATGAAAGGTCATGTAACATGTGCTTCTATTTTTGTCAGTAAAATTTCTTTCTCTTGTTACCATTGGAGTCAGATCATCTTTGTAATTTGTTTGAACAGCATTTTCCCCTTAACCAGGAAACATGGAGGATCAGGAATACTGCGTAAAGCTTCTGTGCTTCCAATGGGTCCAGAATCTATCAGAAGCATAGGTAAAGGTAAAGGTTCCCTTGCTAGAAAGCCAGTCGAATCCAACTCTAGGGTTGCAGTGCTCATCTCCGTTTCAAAGCCGAAGAGCCAGCGCTGTCTGAAGACATTTCCATGGTCATGTGGCCGGCATGACTAAACACCAAGGTGCATGGAATGCTGTTACCTTCCCACCAAAGTGGTACCGTACCTATTTAGTTACTTGCAATTTCTTGCTTTCGAACTGCTAGGTTGGCAGGAGCTGGAACTAGAGACGGGAGCTCACTCCGTCTTGCGGCACTTGGGTCTCGAACTGCTGAACTACTGACCTTCCACAGCCTGTAGTTTAGCGTCTTAACCACTTGAGCCACCGCAGCTCCAATCAGAAGCATAGATTAAGTTTAATGTTTAAAAAGGACTTATTAGCAGATCACCTTGTTTTTTGATCTTTAAAAATTCTCCATTGTTCTCCTCCATGTTGCTGTGATAAGGATGGCTGAATCAAGCAGATATTTGGAGATCCCAAAATTTATTGCTGAGAACTAAAGAAGCAGTCTTAAAAGATTTCATATATTCCTTGAAGCAAACAGAGCCGCTGGAATCCTAGAGGAAGAAAAACCACCAGAGGGAGGCAAGGAATTGGACTCTTGGATAATCTGATGCATCTTTAGTCTTCTGGGTTGTCCATTGCTTGTGAATGTCACTGCTGGGAGACCACAGGATCTCTGAGTATTTATGAGGGAAATACTTTTTAAAACAGTGTATTTTGCTTGTTGCTTTCATGTAATTAGCCTTTGAAGGACTGTTTTGGAAATGATCTGCTTAAAGGCTCTGATGTGGTGGAGAGGGTGTGCTATGTTTCTTATACTTGCTTCTAAAGGTTTTGAGTTACAGTTTGGTGTAGTGGTTAGGAGCATGGATTCTGTAATCTGGGAGAACTGGGTTTGATTCCCCATTCCTCTACTTGCAGCTGCTGGTGTGACCTTGGGTCAATCACAAGTTCTTTTAGAGCTGTTCTCTCAAGAGCAGTCCTCAAAAGAGCTCTCTCAGCCCCCCTACCTCACAGGGTGTCTGTTTTTAAATGGTAAGCTGATCTACATGAACAAGATGGGGGGGAATTCAGATCAGAGTCCTTTTAAAATTTCCTTTTGCACTGTCAGGGGTGTGGCCTAATATGCTAATGAGTCTCTGCTGTTGGGTGTGGCCTATTATGCTAATGAGTTCCTGCTGGGCTTTTTCTACAAAAAAAGCCCTGTGAATACAAGATAAAATACAAAGCATAGAGGAGCAGGAACTAGGGATGGGCACGGTCCAGAAAAATTGTGGTCCGTTGAGGTCCGTAGGTCTGTGGGGTTTACGAACCCCCAGACCATGGACCTCCATGTTTAACGGACTGGGTCGTGGTCTGTTTGGTCTGTGATGCTGCGCTACTTACAAAGCCATTTAAAGGGAATGTATGAACCGGAAGTGGGTGAAGTGGCTGCTTGGCCTTCACTTGCGCGTCACGCAGCTTTGCAAAAGCCATTTAAAGGGAACATGTTCCCTTTAACATGTTCCTGGGAGGGTCATGGGAGGTCCATGTCGGTGGGAGGGCATGGATTGGGCTCATGGACCATGAACTGGGCCCCAGTCCATGGAAAAATTAGGTTCGTGGTCCAGTCTATGCCCATCCTTATCAGGAACTCCTAAAGTGCATCAACATGGAATAGTGCTAATGGTAGATTTTTTTTTTTAAACCCAACAAATATTAAGATCTCAAATAGGAAACTGCATGTGGGAATGATTTTGTTAAGAAGCTGCAAAGCAGTTACACCAGAACCGGTTCGTTCTCATTTTGTTTCTCAGCTGCTTTCCACATATTCAGAAGTAATGAAAAGATCCAAGGAGGTCATAGAGCAGGACAGGGTGTATGAGCTATACTGACAGAAGCAATAACCCTGGATTCACCTGGGGCTGATTTTGCAGCTGGAGAAGCTTGGGAGCAAGGGAAGGGATGAAGGTTCTTACCTGGCTTCCTGGCAGTGGCTTACGGGCAGAGGCAATCAGGCCCTGGCTCCAAAATTGCAGCCCATCAGCATATGGCCAGTTCGGGTGGGGGCGTGGCTTCCAGGCATACCAGAAGGCCCAAGGTCTCACTGGGGTCTGCTCCCTGAAAATTTAAGGTACTGCCACCAGAGCCTGGGATCAGGCACACAGGCATGCCCTGGGAGGACTTTGCATCAACAGTCACTCATTGTGTTGTCAGTCATGGCACTCCAGACACACTGGTCATCCAACTGAGGGAGAACAACCTTGCCAACAGGACTGGGGTGGAGGAATCGAGGAAGAGACTGGCACTGTGAAGCTTGTTCTAGTCCCAGGGAGCTGAGCCTGGAGTTTGCTGCAGGAGGAGAGAACAGAAAGCGAAGAATCAGAGTATACTTGGGTGGGGGATAAGACATGGGATTGTTTCAGTTAAACAGATCAACTACCTTGAGGAAACAGCATGAGTTAATTAATTTTGTTTTTGTTAAAGCGTGAAATGATGCTAGTGACAGATTCTTTTTTGAGAGCCAAGGATAAGATCATAATTTTTTTGCCCAAGTTCGACTTCTGTAGCTAGATAGGGAAACCCATCTTCCCTCCAGTACTTGTAGGGTGAGTGAGTGGGAGAAGTAATTAGAAATAGTTACTTTCATCAGCTTGCCCTGCTGCCAGTAGATAGCAGTAGGCCAGATGTGTGAGAACCTCTCTTTGGTGGGGGAAAAGAAGAGTATGAATTAATTAAAGGGTGGATTTCAGTGCTGCTTGTTGTGGCTGAAAGGAAACATTCTGTCCAGTGCTACCAAATGGTGCTTGAGTGGATGTATTTAAGAACGGATCTTACCATGATGCATGAATGGACAATTATGGGATTAGAATGGGGATGCAAGGCTACATAAATAGTGTGTTGTGGAACCACTGCTATAAATCCATTTAATGATGAGTGCGGAACAATAGTCCTTGAGCAATGCAAAATGACCCTTATCTAGATATCCCCAAGTGTCACAACAAATCTGGTTGTGAACAGAAGCTTTACAGCAGAGTCCAGCTACATATGCTTTTACATAGTCAGGGCTTCTTATAATATCCTGCTACAAAGGGTTACACCAGCACTTGCTCATTATCACCTTGTGCCTCAGCTGGATTCCCCTATATCCAGAAGTAACACATAAGGAATATAATGTGTAGACAAGGTCTTGAACTCAGGCAGGATTGACTTCTGAGAAATACTTTAATTACAAAATAAATATTACAGGGCTGATTAGGAAATTCAAAATTATTGGAAGAGGGAATGTTCACGGCAGGTATGCAGAGGCTGCAAATGTGAGATTTTAATCCAGGGAGTGCTTGTTCACAGTGATTCTCACATGACAGAACTGATTCACACTGATTTACACTTTCAGGGAAGTCTCTCACAGAAGAGGAATTGCTAGCAGGCGACAGCTTATTATAGCGCCTGTCATCTTACAAGCTGATTCCATTCCAGAAAGCTAACCAGAATAAGAAAACTAGGGTGCATTAGACATCACAGAGATGGAAATAAGCTTAGTAACAGGTCATTTAGAGGTTCAGAAAGTCATAGGAGCCATCTTTCTGGGTCATTTCTTTTTTGTTTTGGACATAGCTTGGTCCATTGCTATTGTAACAAACGTATCTATGCAAGAAGAATTTTAATCAAAATAATTGAAGGACTAATTTTCCTTATAGTTTTTATATATTTATATTTTATATATGTGTATGGATCTCTCTCTCTCTCTCTCTCTCTCTCTCTCTCTCTATCTATCTATCTATCTATCTATCTATCTATCTACTTCCTTATTGTTATATAATAGTTACACAACTCAACTGGTGTATTTCACAGTTCCTCTTTCTCAGTGGCCTTTAAAAAGAAGCTGTTCTGTGTCTCAGCTGAAATTTCAAAATTCATTGCTAAGTGCCATGGTTTGGATTCTGTCAGATTTTTTGCTTGATCTTGTTTGATTCACGTTCACTGCAACCCCCATCCCTATGTAACAACTCAGCCTGGTGACTGTAAACTTCGTATGCATCACGTCATATGCATCACAACGTTTCCCCCCCGTTATAGGGCTTGCCTTAATTTTATCTATCTATCTATCTATCTATCTATCTATCTATCTATCTATCTATCTATCTATCTATCTATCTATCTATCTAATAGATTTATACCCCGCCCTCCCCACCGAAGCAGGCTCAGGGTGGCTTACATAAAATTTTGAAACAGTTTAAAACCACATAAAATCTAAAGTGGTATACATAAATTTCCTATGCAGCGGCAAACAGTGGTCCAATATTTCCATAGGTCACCTAGTGAATGTGAGTGAACTGAGATTTGGCCCAGTGACCACAGCTGATTGTTTTAGCCACCGCCAGCTCTAAGCTCAGTGGTGAAAGATATGGGCCACCAATACTTCACATTAGAGTTGGTCTGGAGAAAGCAGGATTCAAATTCCCCATCCCCCAACTGTTAAGTTTGCTTGAATGGCTTTGAATTAGCTCCTGTGTTTATCTCTAACTTACTTCACAAGTTTACTATGAAGTATGAAGATAAAATGGAAAGTCCCTCAGAGATTGTTCCGAGTTCATTGGAAGAAGGGAAGGATGTAAAAGTGATAAAATGTCTTAGTGTGTTACAGTCCTGTTTCAGTTTCTGGCATTTTCAGTTGAAAACTGTAAGGTTGATAAAAGCCTCCTCATTAGATCCTAGGAAGTCACTTCACTGCCAGTCAAATTATGACAATGATGGGCTGGAGGCAGCATTTTGATCTGTCTCAGTATTAACACATCATCACTAAGGTCAAACTGTCATGAGACAGATTATTTTTATCCTATGATGTACTATTGCAATAGTAATCCTGCTCAGTATAAGTAGGCTCAGACACTTCCTGAGGAAACTCGGGTTTAGACCTGGGTTTAGATCTGACTCAATATGATAGCTTCTTTTCATCTTTTTTTTTATATATATATGATCTTTCAGCCACTTTTTAGTTTAGCTCTTGAAGCAGCATGCAAAGAGTACATCAACTTAAATATATTTCCTATACATTGACAGTGTGGTAATGTAATGAGGACCAGAAAGAACTGTAAGTCAGTGCCTAGTATTTGGGCCTACTTCTTGTTACTTTCAAGCAGTTTTGGCCATTATAGAACACGCTAGGGAAACATACTGACATCTACCAGGAAAGCATTTCACCATGGTGTAGACTTTCCAATTTCCCGGGGGGGGGGGGGGGGGGGGGGGGGGAGGGGGGGGCCCCCGGGGGGGGGGGAGCCCACCTGAAAATCTCGGCGGGGGCTGACGCCCCGCTGCCCCCACGAAGATTACGCCTATGCAGGCAGCTAGGATTAAGTATTCTTTTACATGCTCTTAAATAGCTGGATTTTGTTTCAGTTATATAAAAGAAATACATATTCTTTGTCAAATGCATTTGAACCAGTGTCATGTAGTGGTTAGGAGACCCAGGTTTGAATCTCAACTTTGCCATGGAAGCTTGCCGGATGACTTTGGGCCAGTCATATGCTCTTAGCTTAATCTACTTCTAAAACGGAGGAGAGGAGAATTATGTCAGCTGCTGTAGGTCTCCACTGTTGAGAAAGGTAGGGTACGTAAAGTAAAACAAATAAAAATAAATTTAAAGAGCTTTTCCCCCCCTTTGCTGGTACTTACATTGATCAATATTTGCTCAAAAAGTATTTTTCCCAGATAGTAATAATTCATTATAAACATCCCCCAAGTTATCTGGTATGTGCACAGAGAATGAGTCTCTCCTCACTAGACTTTTAGTGTTGTTCAGAAGCAGTGAGATAGATCCTCAGAGCTTTGCATTGTCACCAAAGCCCTCTGAATGTGTCAGAGGACACTGGGGAGGGATACATTCTCCACAGGTAGCAACCACAGATAGAGGCTAGCTACTGGGATCTGATCTGTATTAAGAGTGAACAGAACTTTGAGTTACAGCCTATGTGTGCTAGACTCATACGTCCTGTTCTGTAGCACCTATTCTTGAGCCTTTCTCCTGTCTACTAAGTATGTAAAAAGGATGGGGGGGGGGAGGGTAGAACATCCGGCGTTGTGGTTTTACTGAGCTTCTATTACTGATGCTGGGCAAATGGTACAACCATAACTGTCTCATTTATTTGTTATGTTAATATCTGTGCTTTTATTCCTTGATCTTGGTATCATGGACTCCCTGGCCACCAATGCAGTGCTGGCGACTTCACTGGTGTTTTAATATGTCTTGGTGCTTGGTAGGGATGTATGAGGAATGGGTGCTCTTATCTCTATATATTTTTCAGAATTATGCTGTAAGCTGCTTTGGGTTCCTGTGGGGCCCAAAAGTGGGATATCAATGTCTAGATAAATAAATATGTTTATGCTGTTCTACCTCATGGTGTTGGATATCCATGGAAACTCATTCAGGGAGTGTTTTCGATATCCAGAGAGCTTCCGGCTGACTTCTCCACAAAGCCATGTTTCCCCCCCCGCTCCACTTGCACAGTTGTGTGAGCATCCAGCTGTTGGTTCTGAAAAATGTAACACTATGTAGTCCCTACATAAAGTCTGCAAAGATCAGCTGCGTAACTAACAAGCTCTACAGCTAGTCTTGAGGAGTCCCTTTGCTGTAGAGAGGAAATTGACAAGAAGCTTGAAATCCCTACTCAGTTTCACCTCTGTAGCAAAGAGGCATCTAGAGACCCAAGCCTTCTCAGTTTTCATCACTGCCCTTTGCTTTTGTGGAGGGGAATAGATAACGGGGTTTAAACCCAGTCATTTTTGCCTCTACGGGGAAGACAATTTTCCTACTATCTGCAAAGGTGAAGAACAGGTTGTTGGTTTCACTGCAGTCTTCATGGCTTTTGTGTGCAATTCTCAGATCTTTTACAAGATGTTACACATCGAACTACATCTAATTTTTTTCCATCTGAGCAGTATGTGCAAGTGTTTGAATAGCCAAATGTTGACAGAATTTTCTTTCCCACTGGCAAATGAATTGGCTGGAATCAAACATAAGAGCAGTTCATGATGCTTGTCTGTGTCAACAGAGTGACAGTTTTCACACTGGACACTGAAACAGATTGCTGTAGCACCTGTAATGTTTAGACCTAATTAATAGACGATGCTATATATGATTATCTTCAAAGGTCTTCTGGAATAAAAACCTCTTTAATCAGGAAGGATTGAAGGGAAGATGCTGACCTCACCTCTTGATGGATGGAATTCTACAATCTGGGCACAAATGCTAACAAAACCATCCCTCAACTAAACTTGTGATAGGGCAGGTTCCCAGAGAGACTCAATTAATCAGTCTTAAGAGTCAAGTAAACAACACTTTATTATGAATTCTGTTCATTTTTAAATGCAAAGGAGACTAACTGGGTGGTGGATATTGATTTCTTAAAAGTTCATGGCTGAGATAGGTGTTGAACTCTGATAATCTGTCCCTATATCTTGCATATTTGGCCTGATTTAAGAGAATCAAACAGTGTGTTTCTGCATCCAGTTTGGTTGCAGAGCTAAAAGCTATTGTGGGGAGATGTGCAGGAGGTAGTGGCATGCATCCGTATGTCGTCTAAGACGCCATCAGTATTGCAGTCACCTGATGGGAGAGAGAAAAGAGAAATAGGCATTAGTCCTGCTGTCCTTTTGCCTAGCTACCTAATGGTCAGTTAGCAGTGTCAAACACACACACACACACAGTCAGTAAGGAGGGAGGGACCTGTGTAGCACAATGGGCATGCAACATTCTGCTACACTTCTAGTTTGAGAGTGTTCTTTGTTGAGACACTTTGAATGTAATCAAGATAATCAGGAGGTGCAATGCTGTAGAATTAGTTTGGGACAAGATTTCAAATTCCAGCTTCAAAGGAGGTTTTGTGCACCTAAAGAACTAGTCTAGGGGAAAAGAATTCTCAATCATTAAACATATTGAATATTGGATATAGGAAACTTGGGGGCCAAGTAATGTTTTTGCTGTCCTCATTGCCTTGTACCTTCAGTTGGTTCAAAAATTAACAAAAACAGTGGCTATCTGTTGTCATCTTAATATTATTATTATTTTTGCTGTGTAATAAAGCTGGAAAAATGCAATTAGAAATTTACAAATCAAAATCTAACCCAAACACTGTTCATTTGTGAATGCTTCAAAAATATATCTTAAACTGGATGTGCATTTGATCAATTATCTTTTACATTCAGGAGCAGCTGGGAGCCTTCTGACCTGACCTTTATTCTTGTTTCTGGTGTCATTTCCCCAGACAACAGGAAGTGGGAGTGAGGGGGTGGGGAGAATGTGATTCAGCATCTACATGGCTTATAGGGATACCATCCAACTAGAGCAGCCTGTCTTCCTGCATAATTGCATCCCATGATGAGCATTTATATGCATCTTGTTTCGGCTTTGTATCGGTTCTATGATTGTTCTCACCGGCTTTGTGTTGGAGTGCTTACAAGTTCTCTACCTGATGTCATGAAAGAGTTAACCTGTTTTTGTTTGTCTATGTTAGGACCTATGAGTGTTGAGTAGAAGGGGAAGACCCTTGCATAATGAACTGACCTCTAGCCTGGTCATTGGTCAGTTTGTAATTGGGAGATACTGCCTGAGTTTTGTCACATAGGCATTATGTGTTTCCTTCCTTTGTTCTAAGATCATATGAGAGCATCCATCTTGGTGTTCACAGTTACTAGAAAGATCAAGATGGGTAGCTGTGTTAGTCTGTAGCAGTAGAAAAGAGCAGGAGTCCAGTAGCAACTTAAAGACTAACAAAATATGAGCTTTCGTGAGACACTGCTTACTTCTTCAGATCTGAAGAAGTGAGGAGTGACTCACAAAGTTCCTATTTTGTTAGTCTTTAAGGTGCTCCTGGACTCCTGCTCTTTTCTACAGTTACTAGAAAGATGTAGCTAGATAGACTGTTTTATTGTGTTATTCCTCCATGTAACCCTCCCTAATATCTTAGGTCTCTTCCACACCGGGGGGGGGGGGGGGGGCAGGGCAATACATGCACCTTCCCCGTCAGTACCTGACAAAGGGAGCTCTGATTCTTGAAATCTGACACCCTGGAAATCTTGTTGGTCTCTAAGGTGCTACTGAACTTGAATCCAGCTCTTCTACTGCAGGCCAGCATAGCTGTCTGCCATGACACTGAGAGTTCTGTGATAAGCAGCTTTAGTTGTCACTGAGCCTCTATGCACCCCTGGGCAAAGCATGTCACGGTCGGTTTGCAGCATTCATTCCGATGGGTTCGAAAGAGAATCAAGCAGCAGAACAAAGTTATGACACAACCCCCACACTGAAGATTATGTCTGACTTTATGATAAAAAAAGGTTTGTCCTTCAGCCCTCCCAACAGTGGCTAAAGACAATGACAGCTAAATTATACCTTTGAAAGAGGAAAGTGGGAAACGGAGAGAAGCACAACTCAAAACTTTTCTTCAGCTAATTCACCCATCTGCTGCATTATTTTTATGTTCCAACAGAAGGTTATGGCCACCAGTGAATGTTTCCCCTGTGCTGTGTGTGAATTAGAGCTTTTTGGACAGAAAGCAACTTTTTGGTTTCTTGGGCATTTTCCTCCAAACCCTGGTGGATTACAAAACCAAAAGATCTTCCCTAGAGCTGGCTTCACAGCTTGGACAGTGGCAGTATTTCTGCAGCTTGCAGTTGACAGAAGAGGAGAGAATTGGGGTGAGATGCATCAGCAAAGTGGATTTTAAATTACCAGCCTACCAGTAAGGATATCTGCTGAGGATCAACCAGGCACCAGTAGGAGAGGATGCAACCAAACAGTCCAGGGATCCACGAGTGACTCAAACCCATCCCTAATCTCAGTGCCAAGACTTACTGAACAAAATTTCCCCATATGGAGAGCCCAAGTGCAGTGTGCGCTTCATGTACAGGATGCTCTGGAGGCAACTGAAAAAGATGTACCACAAAACAAACCAGGAAAGGGGGCTTTCCTTAAATTGGATGCGAAAGCCCAACTAACTATTTTAACGTGTGTTAGTGACGTGTGTTAAGTAGAAGTCCAACATTAGAAGGGGAAGACCCTTGAATAATGAACTGACCACTAGCCAGGTCACTGGTTAGTCTGTAATTGGGAGATGTTGCCTGAGTTTTGTCATGTAAGCATTTTAGGTTTCCTTCTCCCTTCCTTTGTTCTAAGATCATATGTTCCAGCACTTTGGTCAGGCTTTTTGATTCTACATAACTAGGGGTCTTGTATGTGTGAGTTCTCACTGAGGCTCAAGGCAGATTACAGATTAAAGAAACAGACCGCCCCCCAATGTAAACATACAGTATAGATTAGAACATCAAATGAACAATGCAGTAGGACTAGGAGTACAAAATGTAATGACAATTGGAGCTACAATGTGAACATACAATGTAAGATATACAGTGAACCATGCAGATAGATTCAGGTGGGTAGCTGTACAACGCAATACAACAGGGAATTTAAAATTATGCAAAGTGGGGGAAAAGAACTGGGTAGGGGGGAGGCAGAAGATCAATCTCAGACTATGTTTGCTGCCCAGTAATAGGAAGTAGTCTCCTGCATCAGAAAGACATGAAATCTTTGCTTGCACATGCTGGCAGGCAAATAGGCCTTTAAAGAAGGGGGAGATAGAGAAGTGACACTGGAGAAAGTTTGAGGCTTCCTTCTCCTGCAGTACCAAAGAGCATACAAGAGAGATCAGTGATTACAAAGTATCAGGTCATCTCTGTACATCAGAAAGAACTACTGATTCAGGATCTGAGATCACCACTTGAGGTTCTTAGGAAAGGAGGGAGAAATATTACTCTCACACCTTCTTATGTCCACTGTGCAATTGAGAAAATTAATAGCCTGTTTGGTTGAAAGGGGAGGGTCAAGGTGCACCTGGAAGTATTTCCCACTGAATCCAATTGTAAAAACTATTGGATTGATTGATCTGCAAATTTATTTAATCCATTTGTACCCCACCTTTCTCCCCAGTGGGAACCCAAAGCAGCTTACATTGTTCTCCTCTCTTTGTTTTTGCTCACTTCTTAATGATGCCACCAGTATGAAGTTGCCATCCATCTTAAGATACATTTCTAATGTAGCCCCTGAATCTAAGCATCATATTTAGTTGTGGTATAGCACATTTCATGCATTGTATCGCCTTCCTCTATTATTACTTTCTTCAAAGATTTTTCTTCTCTTTGGTCCCGGTCACACGGGCAGGAAACTGCGGGGGGGAAGTGTGGCAGTTTGCCCCGGGGCAAACTAAGGCGCGGTTACCTGATCAGACCTCCCGTGGAGGTACTGTGGAGGTTCCGTGGGAAAGGAGAGGTGCCGATCGCAGGACAATCCCGCGCGCAAAAACGAAGTGCGCGGTGCGGCAAACTGGAAGGTTTTTTTTTGTTTACACCATGACTGCGCATGCTCCGTTGTGTGCTTTTGCGCATCCACAAAGACTTGAAGAAAAAAAAACTTTTTCGCCAGGGAACATGGGCGGGCGCCGGATGCCACCGGAAACGCGATCAGACGCCCGCCCTTGCCCCGCGGTTTCCGGAAACTAGTACCTCGGAGGTACTAGTTTTTTGCCGCGTGGTTTCGGCAGGAAGCCTCGTTTGAGCCACGGGAGTGCTACACTTCCCAGATGTGCCGGTGAGATCGCGCCCGGAAAACCCGCATGTCTTCCGTCTGACTCGCATGGCTAATGTTCCGTGTGACCGCAGCCTTTGCTAACCAAATATGGTCTAATAAATTTGCAGGTATTATTTTCTGGCAAAGTGATATATAATCTCTGAGTAATCGTTTCCATCTTTTCTAGGCGCACAACTTCTATAAACTCTCAGAGGTGATTATTAGTGGGTGTCGTTCATGGTAACCTAACAGCTTGTTCTAATGCTATCTTGGGAAATCTTTTACAGAGGTGAATGCTGTTTATCAGATACCTTAGCTGTACTGTGGTCTCTAACAATCCCAAATGTACATCTTTGGCATAGCCTATAAACAGTGTTCCCTCTAAGCTCAGTGTGAGCTAGCTCAGTTTTTTGGACGCCAGCTCACAGATGTTTGTTTTAACTCAGGAAGGGTGGCTCCAGAGCAAACTAATTTATGCAGTAGGCAAATCACTCGCTCACAACTTTAATGCCAGTAGCTCACAAAGTAGAATTTTTCCTCACAGGGCTCCACAGCTTAGAGGGAGCATTGCCTACAAATACATGGTGCATTTGTCATATGAATAAAGATATGTGGCTACTTCTGAAAAATCATGATTCAGTGTAACATCCAGTGTAACTGGAACTAGGAATTGTTGGAAATGTATGGCATAATTTATATTTATAATTATTTCCAAATAAGGCTGTAAATCCTGCTGTTTCGCCTTTGCCTTAGCAAAGTTGATTTGCAATTGTACTTTTTGGATCATTCTGATAGGCAAATAACTGCCTTCCCTTTACTAGAAAAGTGATTCAAATACTAATTTGGAAGACCCATAGCTCAAGAGGTATTTTGGGTATAGTTGTGCAAACCTATTGGATCAATGCAAATGTTTTAGTCCAAGTTGAGACATCATGGAAAATAACTGTGGCAGGGAAATCTGCTATTTCTCTAGTCATCTAGTCTATATTATTTTAGTTTATACTGAAGGACATTTTTCCCACAGTGGTTTCATTTGCTGTATTAAATGCTGTATTAATTTGCCAATGGCAAATATCTTCTGTATCCTTTTCTCCAGCAACATGAGAGAGAAGGAAATTAATGGATCCATTGAGAGCTGAAAAAGAACCAAATCTTTTAAAACTCCAGTACTGGCCATAAGCTATCCCAGGTAGTCTACAACCCCAAAATTTAAGCAAAGGTAAAATTATATCTAGGGTAAAATGAAAAACAGGATCTCTTTCGAAACTTTCCATGCTGTCCCAAAGGAAATACTGCAATCTTGGACTGCCTTAACAGTTATTTGCACTCTTCAGTCTCCCTAGCCTCATGGTTCTAAATGTGTTAGAAGCTTAGGAAATACCCAGGGACCACCTTCATCTGTGGTGAGCAGGCATTTGGGTTATCTGAAAGCTGGTAGTGATAGGTTTGGAACACTCATATAAAGCTTTTGTTTTATTTGCCCTGCTCTTTAACTACTATTAAGCTACAGTTTTGGCTTAACTAGCACACTGCTTTGCAATTCTTTCAAAACCTTAGGAGTTGGGTTTTTTTTTTTTTTTGCTTCTTCCCATTCTTGTCTCTTCACAAAAAGTAATGCTGAACCAGAGGACTGCAGCACTAAGTCAGCATGTGAAAATGGAGTAGTATTTTCATTAAACTTGCCCTTCAAAACAGTTATGCTTGTTGATGCTTATGTATAGGTTTAATAGGATTGTTAACGTTTATTGAGGGCACGCTGAGCCATCATTTAGGGAAAGGATTTAAGTGATTTTCATCTGAGATGTTGGGTATGTGCATGTGAACTCTGGGCTGTTGATTTTTTTTTTAAAAAAATCAGCTTTAGTACTCAGTTTCGGAAGATACCCACATTCTGTATTTATTATTTTTACTTTCCTTGCAGGAAATCTGTAGCTCTATCTAATGGTGTTTGCCATTATTAGTTCAAGAAATAAAATTACTCTAAGTGATTTTATGTAGAACTATATACTGGGAGAATTTTCATCTGCTATTGAGGACTTAAAAATGTCTACATTTCTTTTTTTTTCCTCCTCCCAGATCATTGAAGAATGATGCTGTTAGTGAAGGGAATACCTTAGAGATAGAAAGCTGCTTCTCCTCTGAACATCTTCCAGACAAGTCGAAGATGCCAGATCTCATTAAGAAAGTAAGTAAAAGCAAAACATTTGCAAAATAGAATAGGATAAATGGTTACTGTTGGATCTATGAATAATAGACTACTGGTATTTGCAAAAGTCTACGAAACTTCTTCCTGCTAAACCTTTTCTGCTGTGTTTAAATAAATTCTGAAAATTATAATCCTTTAAGCTGCTACTGTTTATTTATTGCACCTACAGAGATCTGCCTTTGTCCCTAACCAAATTTTACCTTTATATACAGAGACCATGTTTAGTCAGTACCAGCCACCCCTCATTACTGCAGAAGATAGTCAGGGGAAGAAGAATGGAAAGGGGTACACTGAATGTGAATGAAAATGGGCCAGAACTTTATTGCACTGAAGAATCTAAATTTGGTGGAAAGAAGGCGGAGATGGCAAGGCCATCTAGTCTGACTACTTGTTAATTGAGGAAAGTGGAAGTGGCACACTACCATGGGCAACTTTAGTTGATCCTGCAACCCAGCTGATCACAGTGGATCATCTTAAGTCCCCCCTAAAGTAGAGGTTTACTAGTAACCCATGCCCACGTGCTCTCAGTCCATTGTTCCTGCTCAGTGCCAAAATGCTAGTTACAAAGATAATCTCCAGTGTTAAAATTGATCTGTTCCTGCACCCCTCCTTTCCCCATCAGTGGTCCACAGCAGTGTCTCTAAGGATGAGCATAACTTGTGGGCAGGTTCATAACAGAGTAGTAGTAGAAGAAGACTTAGGTTTATACCCCGCCCTTCACTTAGAGTCTCAGAGCGGCTTACAATCTCCTTCCCTTCCTCTCCCCATAACAGACACCAGGTGGGGCTGAGAGACCTCTGAGAGAACTGCTTGTGAGAGAACAGCTCTGAGAGAACTGTGACTGATCCAAGATCACCCAGCTAGCTGCATGTGAAGGAGTGGTGAATCAAACCCAGTTCTCCAGCTTAGAGTCCGCTGCTCTTAACCACTACACCAAACTGATTTTTATGTACTACTTTTATAGTTCACCTTTCTCATTGAGAATCAGGCAAATTACAGAATTAGACAACAATGCCAAAAGTGCAGTATAATATAAACAAAGAAGCACTAAAGTTCTACACTAACTGGAGTTTGAGTTGTATTAACATGCAGGCTCATGTAGAGCGCATTACTAAAGTCTAGCCTCGAGGGTAACCATGGCATGGACATGGCCAAACTGGAAGGATTAAAATACAGAGCTATTTTCTGAGCTCCGTGAAGATGGCAGAAAGCATTTGCTGCAGGTGAATTAAGTAGCTTCTCTAGCAACAATGCTAGGTAAAGTATAAGTGTGGTCCAAGAACCTATGCCTCTAGAACCAAATAGGACTCAGTACAGAACCCAATATGACTCTTTTAAAAAGAAAACAAAATCTTTAAGTTATGGAATACTAGAGGGGTAGGTGTTATAGTAGAATGACCACTATGCAAGAGAAATGGGACAGAGGGACTAAAAGATTTCTTAGAGATGCTTTAAAGACAGAGGTGAACAGTTGCCAGTAATCCAAGTGCAAACTACGTGCAGATTTATGCCAGTGTATTAAAACAATCAGCATCACCTCTATCTTACCAAGATTCAATTTCAACTTGTTTATATTCTTAGCCATTTAATGACATTAGCCAGGCACTACATCTACAGCAGCATCAGGAAGGCTAGACAAATAAATGTACATCTGAGAATCATCAGTGTATTAGTGACACGTAACTCCAAAACTCCAAATTATCTCTCCCAAGGGCTTTACATCAAGATAAAACTAAGCCTCGTGAAACCCCATAAGTTTTACATTGTTGACAAGTGGTTTCTGACAGCAACCATCACGTGTCTGATCCGTAAGGAATTGTGTAAACCAGTCCAAAGCGTAACTCTTGATACCTCCTTCTTCCTCACACACCTCTGCAGATCCCCAGGGTCCTCTTACCATAGGTGGGTTAGGACCAGGTATCTGAGGGTACCAGCGATGAAACTGCTGGAGCAAGACCAGAGCAAAGACATCAGCAGCTGCTTTGCAGGCTCACTCTTCAGGGCTGTATCCCTAAAAGTCAACAAGGTACCACAGGCAGCCATGCTGGAGAAAAGAATCCAGGAACTGGGCCATCTCATATTCCAGCTCTCCATCCACAAGGATGGGAGGCAGTGGAACTGACTGAGACTGCAGGACATGCAGAGGTGCAGCAGGGACCAAGAGGGACTGATGAAACACCAAGTGCGTGGGCAGTACGCCACAGGGCCTGGAGGCAATAGGCCACAGGGTTCTCCTGTTTCAGAACAGGATAGGAGCCTACGAAGCAGGTGTCCAACTTGCATGGCTGGTGGCCCCCTTTTAGACAACCAGACCAGATCCCCCTCCTTCAGCGCCCCCCTGGTTGCCTCATTCTGTCAGCCACTTAATTATAGGCTTGTTTTGCCTGGTCCGAAAGGATGGTACCCGTAGTTGGCCATAAAAGGTGTCTGCTGGGCTGAGGAGTGTACCACATTGTTGTATGCAAATTTGGCTGGCAGCAAGAGCAGCACCCAGTTGTCTTGCTGATAACTGGTATTACAACGTAGGTACTGTTCCAAGGTAGCAATTGGTCCCTCTGTCTAACAATCAGATTGAGGATGGTAAGCCAAGGAGAGTTGAACCTGTGTACCCAGGAGGGTATGCAGGGCCCACCAGCTGGGAAGTGAATCGGGATCTGTGGGCCTCAGGAAGTCCATTGAGGTGGAAGATGTACTGCACTAACAGCCATGCTGTCTCCTGCACCGAGGGGAGGCTCATGCAGGGGATGAAGTGACTCATCTTGGTGAACAGATTGACCACAAGCAGAATGCTGGTAGTTCTGCTGGACCAGGAAAGTCCTGTGGTGGAATCCATACATATAGTTCTCCATTGCCCAGGTGGCATGGGTTGTAAGAGCCCTGCAAACTGTTCTGACAGGTTTTTGGCTTGTTGACAGCCCTCGCATGATGCTACATAACTGGTCACGTTGGCTCAGACCTGAGGGCACCAGAAGTGCCAGGTGTGGAGGTGCAGTGTTTTATGCTGCCCAAAATGACCTGCAGGTTTGGAATCATGGCAGAGTTGCGGAAGTTCAGACTGGAGGGGCCCAGGAAGCCCACAGAGCCTACCCACATAAGCAAGAAATCCCAGGTTGTCTGAAAAGCCAGAAGGTGGGTTCTTGGTAGGGTCTTGTAGTGTCTGGAGGTATGCTTGGGCAAACTTATCCTTTTGCTGGTAGTCCCGCAGACAGTCTGTCTTGGGAAGGCCCTGATGAATGCCTGCAAAGTTCTCTGGCTGGAGGGCTGTAGCTGGCGGCTCATCTTCCGGAGGGATGCGTGCATACTCTAGGTGCCCAGGGCCTTGCCTCCAGCCTGGTGAGCAGGACAGTTTGATCCCACCCTTTGTGCAGTTAGAGGATCTGGGCCCACAAATCCTGTGGATCCAAGTGGCTCAAGTGACTGCCGTCATAGCTGCACTACAGCAACAGCAGCCCCCTGCTTGCCCTCTGCATCTGTTGCACTGTCTTTGGAAAGCTGCTATCCAGTGTAGTAAAGATCAATGTCAGTGAAGACATGCAGTAATTATCAAGAGTGTCATTGCTAGCTTCATAACTGATATTTACTGTAGGATTTTAAAAACAGGTGTTTCAAATGAAAACTAGAATTTTGCTTGTGTCAATTATGTGCAACAAATTAATGACTATAGTAACTGGCAAGTTTTAAAAATACACTCTGAAATCCTCCATCTGTGTTGTTGAAATATAACACATAGCACTTACAAACAACATGCCTCTTCATCTTCTGTACCTGACTTCTGAAATGGGTTCAGGGATGCAAGCTACTTGATTCCATACATAACTACTGGTGTACTCAGTGAATCTCTTCTAGTTTTCTCTGCAGCCTTATATTTGATGTGTGTGCAGCTTTCAAAGATTTTGCCTTCTTTCTTGAATTAATCCGCTGCTTGCCTTTTTTTTTTTTTTACACAGAAGCTTGGGGAATTACTAGAATCATAATCCTTGTGCTGATGTCTTTGAGGAAAATTGACCTTTAAGTGTAACTGTATATTTGGTGTAGTATAGATTTGTGTTGCTCTGTGTGTGTGGTTTTGTGAGTAGCTTTTTGGTCAGCAACCTATATTAAATAAAAACGAGGATGGAAAAGGCCCTAGCCACTCCTAAACAAATGTCAGATTTAGAGGCTGGAGATCAAGGGGGGTTGAAATGAGTGTTGCTGAAGGTTTTTCTTGGGGCAAGTTATATTTCCTTTCCCAGTTCAATATGTCTTAAAGCATAAAAAATCCTCTAATGGTTTAGATGGACAACTTTAGATCTGCTTTTGATCACCTGTTAAGTGTACAAAGATAAATAAATTACTTGATGACTTAAATATATTATGACTCCATGAATGTTAAATTCTTGGAGGACAACTCTCAGATTTGGGAACACGCAATGAAACCATTCTTGAGTTCTTATGGGGAAAAGAAGTCTTTTGTTATATCTGGAAAATAGAGTTAGTATGTTGTATGATAAAATGATATTCAGCCTTTGCTTTGACGAAGATCCATGTGTTTTATCCCAACGATCTTTTAACATATAAAGGTAAATCCTAAACTGGATTTTTAGCTGAAATCCAAATGATAAGAAGTAATCTCACAGCTCTTTTGCACTTCTTTAAGAGGCACATTTCTGCTTGCCTCTTAGCATCAAGAGTGCAAATTACACGATTTTTCCACCGCCTGAGAACTGTGGACTTTACATAAGTTACCTGTGGGGTAATGTGTTGTTTCAGCACACCATATGTGAAAACTGATCTACAGTGACTTTTCACCAAAATGAAAGCAGAGCATGGCCTGTTCCAAACACCAATACACAATTCTTCTGTTTTGGGTCCAGGAAGAAACTATGGATTGGACCCCAAGTTTCATTAAATTAATGATGGAGTATTCCTCCAGTGGAAGAGGTGTGTTCCACTGGAGGGAAGACTCTTTGGGGCAGAGGAACACTTCTTGAACTGAGGGAAGGCTCCACTGTTAGTGTAACTGGACACTAACACACAGTACTAGAAGTATATTACTGCTCAGCTAGTAAAAAAAATTCCCTGTATCCAGTTTTAGTATATGTACTGCTGAAGCAATAAAATTTAGGTTAATCCTTCCTCTTGCAGACCCTCTCCCAATTTCACTGCTGTGGCTTCGCTCTGATACTTTCAGCAGTCTTTGAAGTGAAAGGGTGGACAGAAAGGTTACTGAAATCGGTTTCATTGACCTAGCAGACCTGGGTCCAGTGGGTCCCAAAGTGGGCAGTGGGATTACCTAGGGGGGAACTAAGAGGCAAGTAGGTGACAGTGGGCACTGGAGATGGGCCCTTTCTACCACATTGTTCTCTTATTTATGACTAGCCTGATACCTGTGCTTCGCTACGGTATTCTGTAAATCCTTATACTAATGCTGAAGTTGCCCCCTCCGTGCGGATACTTAAATCAGCACGGAGGGGGCAGCTGGGGGGCCGGGGGAGGTTTGTGCACACGTGGGCCAGTCCCCACATGTGCACAAAAATTAAAAAAAGTTAAAAAAAATTCGGGGGGATGTTAAAATCCCCCCGAAAGTGCAAGAGCGTCTCCTGCGCGTGCGCAGGAGACGCTCTGTGAACGCTGCTGCCGCCGCCGCTGGGTGGGTGGGGAGACCCCACATGTGCACAAAAATTAAAAAAAGTTAAAAAAAATTCGGGGGGATGTTAAAATCCCCCCGAAAGTGCAAGAGCGTCTCCTGCGCGTGCGCAGGAGACGCTCTGTGAACGCTGCTGCCGCCG
>NW_015164275.1:69838-70032 GCF_001447785.1 Gekko japonicus
TTAGGGTAACCCCCCTTTTTAAACAAAAATGCTTCTAATTTATGTTACATTTAAAAAGTGGGACATAACTACATATTCAAAACACCATCCGAGCAATCAGATATTAAGCAAGTTCATATGAACCAGTTTTCTAGAACCCACATTGTGAGAAGTTAAATACCCTAATCAGGGGTCTTGTTGTAGAAAAAGAGCTG
>NW_015164275.1:70141-70278 GCF_001447785.1 Gekko japonicus
GGAAGTGTGTCAGAAGGCCCGGCTACTTACCCTCCTGCTTCATCCTCATTCCCAAACGGAATGAGGATCGAAGCAGAGGGCGGGGTAAAGAAGGGGGCGGGGCTTCACCACGTGACCGCCCCGCCCCCTAGAGGTTC
>NW_015164275.1:70437-71176 GCF_001447785.1 Gekko japonicus
AAAGTACCCTGGTCCTGCTCCTACACCTGACAGACACTGGCCTGTCTGGTGTTGGGGGGATTGTATTTAAAGGTATCACGGAGGCTGGGCCAGCAGCAGGGCTAAGGCAATCCTGCTGAGCAAACCTCCCCAGCTGCCCGTCAAGTGTAGGAGAGGGAGGAGTATTAGAAGCAGTGGTCTTTTGGGGCTGGAGCGCCGCTCTGGAAGCCCAGGAGCTGACAAAATGGTGGCGGCAGCAAGCCCCGCCCCCAGCTTCCCCTGCTATGGCCTGTCGCTGGCCTCCTGGGGCCCACGCTGGAGCGCCGCGGCCCCAGGGAGGCCCGTCACCACCTCCCCAGGCCAGCGCCGGAGCGCTGAAGCCCGAAGGAGGCCAGACGAGGCCCCTGCCGCCTCCTCCGGCCAGTGCCAGACTACTGACTACTGAGGCTCGGAGGAGGCCAGAAGAGCCCCCCCACTGCTGCCTCTGGCCAGCACCAGAGAGCTGCAGCCCAGAGGAGACCAGACGAGGCCCCCCCGCTGCTTCCTCCGGCCAGCACCGGAGCGCTGAGGCCCAGAAGAGGCCAGAAGAGGCTCCCTGCCACCTCCCAGGGTAAGTGAGGGATCTGCGAGGGGTGGCAGAGGCTTGAGTGGGGGGGTGGGAGAGCCTCCCCCCATCTCTTTGCCCTCTTTCTTTCCCTCCTTTCCTTCCCCTTTCCTTTTGTTTCCCTCCTTTTCTTTCTCTCTTTCGCTTCCCTTCCCT